>NC_060269.1:3218647-3218818 GCF_021613505.1 Equus quagga | reverse complement strand
CACATATGCATAGACATACTTGCAAGTGGACGCGCACACACCTACGTCTATGTACATGCACATGCGCACATTCGCAGGGGCGAGTACGCACACACCACCACACCCTGAGTGTGTGCGCGCACATGTGTGCACAGACACCCCTGCATGCATGTACATGCACCCGTGCACACT
>NC_060269.1:3191020-3218637 GCF_021613505.1 Equus quagga | reverse complement strand
CATGTACATGCACCCGTGCACACTCACAGGGATGTGAGCACGCACACACACACGTGTGCACAGACACCCCTGCATGTGGACGTGCACACACCTACGTGTATGTACACGCACATGCGCACATTCACAGGGGTGTGAGCATGCGCACACCCCCCACCACACGCTGAGCACACACACGCATACCTGTGCACACTTAGGCAGAAGACAGAGACTAGATGGGATGGGGAGTGGAAAACAAGCAGCACAGAAGCTGGTTGGCAAAAAACTTTAAATTTAAGATTATTTTTTACTTTAATTTGAAAGCATTTCTAGTCTTGAGAATGAAAAACAATTCGTTGCTGCTCTCCTTTGGGGTGTAAGAGTACCTGTTTATGAAAGATTCTAATAAACATGCTCATATTTACTCAAGAGGCCTATCTCTGTCTTAGTGATTTTTTTTCTCATAAGCAGTTTAAGTAAAAGACAGACTGGTGATGGATGACAGTCGGAGCGAGGGGTCGATCAGACCCTTTCTTACTTCTAGCTCTTCAGAGGACTCCCACAAAACAAAGGTTAAACGTGCGCAGGCACGCACACAGCCGGCCCTGCCTGCACAGCACTGTCGTCAGCGCTCTCTTGTTCATCTGCTGTGTTGATTTAGGGGCAATCAGAAGTGCCTGTTTTAGGCTTCGGGTAGATCGAGTGCCGGTCGTAAAGCTTGGGCAGGGCTGGAAGAGGGACTGCCGGCCCGCTGTGCTAGCACGGCCTGCCAGGGAAGAAGCTGAAGGGAAGGAAGCAGGAAGGTATGGTTCTGGGCTTAGTGGTCAGGATGGGTACTGGGACTCTCACTGGGCTGGGGAGCAAGGCATAGTTCTGGGACCTCGGGGGAAGGGTGACTAGGACTTGGGAGCTCTTGCCTGCTCTTTGCCTGGTTTGTTGCTTGAAAGAGCCCTGCCAGGAGCTGAAGGTGTCCTGGGCACGCGGCTGAGACATCACAGAACGGGGTAAACCCGCATGCTGAGCACTGCGCAAGTGTTGATGGCTTCCATGCCAGGCTGGGCAGCCCACGTCCCATGCGCCTGCAGGGAAGTCATGCTCCCCTGTCCCACCCTCAGGATCTGCTGATGGCTATTGTTTCCTTGTCACAGTCAGCACACGCTCAGAAGAACCTCCTCTGCTTCTTCCCTTCCACCTGCTGGAAGGAAAGGGCTCCGACTGTAGAATCCAGAGGAGGCATGGAACCTGTACTCTGGGCTATTCCTTTACACACGCATGAAGGACAGGAGAAGGAGTGGGTTTGGGGACTAGATCTGCCTTTGGCTTGAGATGTGGCGGTCACAGTGAAGGTGGACGAGATGAGGGGTGTGGGACAGGGATGAGCGATGTCTGTTGAGATGGTTTTAGTGATAAATCTCATTGATGAAGTGGAAGGTCAGGACTCAGGATGCAGCCAACAGAAGCCATCTGTGCGGCCACAGTAATTGAACCCAGGTGAGGGGAATGACAGGTTTCTTGAGTGAGTACATAAAGAGGAATTTCATAGGACCCAGCAATGAACCCGGTTGCTCCGAGAGGACTACAAGATGTCAGAAACAGGTGATTAGCCCAAAATGACCAAGCAGAATATAAAATGTCATGCATACTTGATTACAACTGTAAAACGTGTGCAAAAGGAGAAAAACTAGGACACTGTGCAAAGAACCCTAAAACAACCAAACAGTTATGTTGGGATGGTACAGTTGTGGGTGACTTTTTCCCCAAAATTTTCTTCAGTCGTTCATGGTTTTTGCTTTAAGAAGAATAGTAAAGAGGCAGATGAAATGGAAAAGATTGGTGCCATGGCTGGCAGGCCTTGAGGCTGTGAGTGGTGGGGTAAATGTTTTTGTCGGAGGTGGTAGAGAGGTCAGGACTGTTTAAAACGGGAAAGTGCCTTTTGGATGTGGCAGGAGTGTCATGCTCCCCTTGACAGAGCAGGCAGGGGTTGGCTGAATGCGTGAATCCAGTCTTGTTCTTTCTTCCCTCGCTTTATCCTCCGCACTGTCACCACACTTACCTTCTGGAAACAGAGATCTAATCACGTCCTGCTGGAGTGGAAGGAGTGCATTCCTTTTACCACGCACTTACCCTCTGGGTGGTGAACGTTCTCTCCTCCGCTGGCCAGATTGAAAGCTCCTGGGGCAGGACCGGTGCCCGCTACCTCAGGACGGCATATCTGAGATGGCATTTTCCTCTTGTCCAAACTGGTTTCTCCCCTGCCCCGTCTGCCCTGGCGGCTGTGGAGGCTGCACGGTGGGGAAGAGCAGTCCGCAGACAGGTCTTGTGAAGATGAGATGGAGGCTCATGGTGTCAGCAGTGAGGAAAGCAGGGCTGCGAGGGAGTCCGGGGACAGGGCGCTTCCTGGCCTGGGGGGCCGAGGGCAGGCCGGAGTCTGGGACTCGGAGGTGGGCAGTGGCGCTGTGCTCCCGCAGGGGCTGGAGGGGTCGGAGAAGCGATGGCGACTGCTGGCGGTTGAATTTGAGGTGCTCGGGGAGCACTGCGAGGCCGCTGGAGAGGTGGCCTGGAGCTGAGGGCAGAGTTTGGTCTGAAGAGGCAGATTGGCGAGTCACTAATGTAGAGCCCTGCTCAGCGACCTCAGGCGCCAGGGGGCAGGGGGAGGGGTTTGGGGGGGGTTGCCCTGTCTTCACGGCTGTTCCAGTGTGGCCCCATCCTCCAGTGGGCACATCGTGGTCTGTCAGGTGAGCCTGACCGTATCCTGGGGAGGGACAGGTGAGTGGGGGAGAGAGACGGAGTTTGATTTGTGTGGAGCTGTGGGGACTCTTCCTCAGCAGCAGTCATCCTCCAATTTTGCTGTCTGTCCACCCTGCCCACTTGCTCTCCTCTCCCCACACTAATCCTGCAAGGTCCTGTTAGACGAATTTTCTGTGAAACATTGCTGATTAACTCACAACCCCCGTTTGGTAAGCAGTATCCTCCCTCACTTGGCTTTCAAAGTTCTCCATAATGACCTTGTGCCATAATGGTCATGTCCGTTGTGACAGAATGGATGACTGTGTTCCTTAGCATGTCTCTGCTTTTCTCCTTCCACAGTTCTGCTCACACTGGGTGGCTTGGTGGCAGTGCTGTTGTTACGGTTATCAGCCACCTCTCATTTGTCTTTCAGAGGCTGGTAAGCCTGCAGGCCAAATTTGATCTACTGCCGGTTTTTATAAATCAAGTGTTATTGGAAAACAGCCGCACTCACTCGTTTACGCGTTGTCTGGGGCTGTGTTGCGCCGCTGTAGCAGGGTTGGGTGGTGGCAACAGAGACCCCACGGCCTGCAAAGCCTGAAATACTCACTCTGCTCTTTATGGAAAAAGTTTGCTTTTATGCCTGGTGTCAGCAACTTCACAGTGTACTTTCTAGAAGTCAGGATTATAGAATTCCTGGTTTTTTCCCAAGAAGCAGTGGGACAAAGGGTCAGAAAGAAATGGAAATAATAAATGTTAAATTTCAGTCATTTTGTAGATCGCCTCCCATTTTCAAACAGTTTAAACTGTGATCTTAGGTAAAGCAGTCTTAAACTAAGCCAGAAGGAATTATAAGCAAAAAGGCAAATGTTTTACACTGATGATGGTGTGACAGTGGGAACATCACTGTCCTGTAGAAGATGGGGATAGGAATGTGAGACATTAATAACAGTTGCTGTGAGTGTCAGTGGCCCCAGGTCGATAGTGGCCCATTATTCTTCTTCCATACTTGATGGAAAATTGATGGAGGAAAATGTAGCAATGATGCATATTGGGTTTGTTACTTGGGACAATGTCCTGGGAATGTACACTCTAATAGATCAGATACTCCTGTTACATTGTTCATCCACGTAAGCTCCCTAGTGGAGAAACCAGATGGTATGGACAAAAATACAGCCTGGACCCAGACATTTGTGTGATTCATTGATAAATAGTTGCAAGAGATTGAGAAGACTGGAAGTTCAGGAAAGATCTGATAATTGGCAAGGAAAAATGGGCAGGCACATAAAGCAATCATTGGGTTTCTTAGCGGAACTGATAGAAAGGAAATAATTCTACCTGGAAGAAAATTTGGCAGTGAAATCCTTTATGTGCTGCTAACGTGAACTGTTAATGTCGTCCACCTTAACTTCGTCTGTTAAATGTCCAGCGTGGAGCTTGATTAATTCCTTTTGGAAAGAAGCCTAGGTAGATAAATTATTAGAATCTGTGAAATAGGTTTGTTTGAGACAGAATGTATTTTTATGTTTCCTTTTGCACGTCCTGTCATATACGTAATCTTGCTAAATGGCGGTTTTACAGAATCAGATTTGGCCTCATTGAGGTCTAGGCGTGCAGTCGTCCTGCATCTGAGATGTGTTCCCCAGGGGTCCCGTTCGGAGATTGGTGCCTGTTCCCGGCTTAAGGAGCACGAAGGCGGTGTGTCTCGGCTCAGAGCTAAGGCACCCTCACCTCGGAAACACTCACTGGGAGTGTCAGTTCACAGTGAAGTGGACCTCGAGCCACCAGTAGAACAGTGGGTTCAATTCCTGCCAGGAAGTTTTAGATGTGGTGTTTTGTTTTGTTTTTTAAAAATTTTTTTCTTTGTGATTCATAATAGTTTACATCCTTGTGAAGTTTCAGTTGTACATTATTTCTTGTCTGTCACCACATGAGTGCTCCCCTTCACCCTGTGTGCCCACCCTCCACTCCTCTTCCTGTGGTAACCACTGAACTGTTTTCTTTGTCCATGTGTTTGTTTGTATTCCGCGTGTAAGTGAAATCATATGGCGTTTGTCTTTCTCAGTCTGGCTTATTTCACTTAGCATAATACCCTCCAGGTCCATCCATGTGGTTGCAAATGGGATGATTTTGTCTTTTTTATGGCTGAGTAGTATTCCATTGTATCTATGTACCACTAGATGTGATCTCTTCTTTTAAAGATTGAATTATCTTAAGGAGCTTAGATTTATTGAGAGACTGCAGTGTGCATCTCACCATGCCAGCTACTTTATGTTATTTTCTGGTAACAATAACCTTGGTATCATCCCCACTTCAAAGATGTAGAAAGTGAAATTCAGTCCTGAAAGTCTTTATTCTGAAGCAAATCTCACACTCCGTGTCATTTTACCTAAATATTTCAGTACCTGTCACTTAAAGGTGAGGACTTTGAAAGCACAATCATGATACCATTATTGCACCCGCGTAATAATAATACTTTTTTCATATCATCAAATATCCAGTCAGTGTTCGAATTTCTAATAAGTTCTTGGTAATCACATTTCTTTTTTTACAGTTTGGTTTATTTGAATCAGAATAAGATCTACACATTGTAATTGGTTCATGTCTCGTCATAATTTTTTACTGTTTAAAAAATTTTTAATTTTGAAATAATTTGAAATTTACAGAAAAATTACAAGAATAGTACCAAGAACTCCGTATATTCTTCACCCAGATTCCACAGTTACTTTATTTGCTTTTTTGCCATCACTCTATTTGAAAGTTGCAGACATGCTGCCTCATTGTCCCTTAGTATTTACACGTGTTTTTCCTAGCAATAGGGCCATCTCCCTCCTCTCCGCAGCACGCGCGTCACACTCAGGACAGCACGCTGACGTAGTACGGTAATCCATTCTCCACTCACATCATGCCATTGTCCCAATCGAGTCCGTGTAGCAGAACCGGCAACAATAAAGTCTTCTCTGCCGCCTTTCCTTTCTGGTTCAGGAGCTCAGCCCTGCCTCTTTAGTCTCCTTCAAGCTGGAACGGTCACCTCGTCCTTATTGTGTCTTTTACAGCGTTGACCTTTTTGAAGAGCACCTGTCATTTGCTGTTGAATGTTTGGGTTTATCTGCTCCTTCCTGATGATGAGATTCAGGTTACAGGTTTTTGTCAGGAATACCGTAGGAAGCAGTGCTGTGTTCTCAGGCTATCATATTGGGTGGTTCACAATTTTGATTCATCCTGTTACAGGGGAAGTTAATTTTTCTTTTAAAATTAACTTTTATCACTTAAGATTGTGCTTGCAAGGTTTTTCTGCTGTAAGTTAATAAGTTATTTTGTACTTACTAGTTCACAAGTATTTTGGGGACAAGATTTGGAGACTCCATCAGTATCCCATTGTCTCCTGCCAGTTCCAGCTACAAATACTGCCAGATGGTGATTTTCTGATTCCATTGTTCCTTCTGCATTTGTTAGGTAGAGGTTCCACTTCTCCCCCGTTGGTCCATTCATTTATTTTATTCTTTATGGACTCGAGGATTCCTGTTTTACTCAGCAGGTTACAATCCATTGTTGTTATTATTTATTTGATGGTTAGCTTGCCCTGGGTTGGCCACTGGGGCCCTGTCAGATTAGTGCTCTATCCTTTTGGCGTGTCCCCGTGATTCTTTGAGCACTTCCTGTCTTCATGACATGTGTTCGAGCTCGTGTTGTACTTTCCTTGCTCTGGCAACCCTAGAATCAACCGTTTTGCCAAGAACCCTGGTTTATTTAAGTGGGAGTTGTATTTACAACGCAAAAGGTGGGCTTCATTTGTGCACCTTACCACTGGGTGGTTGCTGCTTGTAGGACCTTTCAGTGGACAGAGCTAAGAAATGTCCCTGTGCACATATATACATATACGCACAGACGTTTATATCTGTTCCTGTATCTGCCTGTCTCTACAGCTGAAAACCATGCTTAGTAACACTAATCAATACCACATGGTCTGTTCTAGCCTCTCTCCTTTCTGTGTTTATGCCTGCTTTCTCCTGTGGTGAGAATCCTGGCTCCCATTATCCTCAATATGTTTCCTTATTTGCTCTACCCCCTGACATGTAAGCAGTCTCCCGAATGGCTGTCTTGGCCCTGGTGCTGCAGGCTTCTGCTGGGCCAAAGTCCTTTCTCCTCCTGGGCTGCAAGCCTGGAGTCTGCCTTCTCAGAAAAGTCTCCTGATAACCAGCCCCACATAGGAATGAAGCCAGGGTTGTCAGCAGGCAATACGGAGTTAACCAGTTTAACTAATCTAGCATTTGAGTAATAGCATGCCCTTTTAAGGGATATTGTTGTTGCTAAGCTGTAATCCAAAATCCAGACCTGGCCTCACAGAACTATGTAGGGTCCAGTCAGGCAAAGTAATTAGTGTAAATAAGCATCCTTGGATAGTAAGTACTTTTCTTAAACTACAAATTTCTCTGCATTTCTGTCTGCCTTTAATACAGGAGTGTCTTAGGTTCTTATGGAAGGATTCACCTGATGGGTAATTAAGACGTAGACCAAGAGTTTACGTCCACTGTAAGCAGTTGAACAGAGCATTAGGACCAGGAAGTCTGGTTGTTATTCTCAAGTTTCCTATGAATGCAGAAAGTGATTGTTAGGGATCCATCACTGTTATGTTATGCATCCTCAGACTTGTGAGGTTTGTGAAGTAACCATCACTGTGAGTCCTCTTGCCTTGGAGTAAGTGGTCAAACCAGTGCACATTTTCCACCAGTTTCTGATTCTGAGCACGCATGTTTGCTTAATCCTAAGCATCAAGCTTCAAGAATAATTGCTTATCCTTTGAAAGGTAATCTATTAAAAATGTACTGTTCTTAACTCTGGAAATTCTCTTTTCAGATGCTGTCTTTGCATTTCAGTTACGCAACCCGGTGCACAATGGGCATGCTCTGTTAATGCAGGATACCCATCAGCAGCTTCTGGAGAGGGGCTACCGGCGCCCTGTCCTCCTCCTTCACCCTCTTGGTGGCTGGACAAAGGATGACGACGTTCCTTTAATGTGGCGTATGAAGCAGCACGCAGCAGTGCTGGACGAGGGAGTCCTGAACCCTGCGACGACAGTGGTGGCCATCTTCCCATCTCCCATGATGTATGCTGGACCGACTGAGGTAGACTGCTCTTAAGATTTTCACTGCGTCCGCGTGGAAGCCACTCTTCCTCACACAGACCTATCCGTGGGTTTTTCTCTGATCTGCGGGTCTGTTCTCGACGTTCGGTGCGCCTGGAGTACTCTGCTGCTCTGTCAGGGGTATCCTCTAAGGCAGCCCCAGGAGGCAGCCCTCTGGGAACGGGAGGCAGGGAGAGGCTCTGCTGCTTGGGGTCCCAGCTGCGAAGGAGGGAAGGGTCCCTGCACACGGGGCTGCCCTGGGGGAGGTGTGGCCCAGCCTCCTCTGGAACTGCTCTGACAACACCCATCTTACCCTCTGACGGAGTCCTGGGTCACTCTTCCCAGGGGACAGATTTGGTTTGATTTTTACTTCTTCTGAATTTTGGAAGGGCCAAAGGTATTTCAGTGAGAAGAAACGCATGGTATCTGAAAAAGTTCGGAAGACATTGCTCCTCCGTTCTTTGTCAAGGACTGGAGTGTGATAGAGTCTAGAAAGAAAACTGCTTCTTGATACTGGGTGGGAGAGGGTTCTGGAGTCCTACTTAGTGGTCAAAAGGATGTTTTGAGATCTTCTTATAAACATATCTTTTTATAGAGCAGAGGACTTAATTAGGTATTTGCTTCAAGGCAGAGTAGGCTTTCAAAAAATATTTGTTGAATGAATACGTCAATGAATCACCTAAAACACTGTGTGGGAAATTCCTCTGCAGCTTATTGTTGAGGGTTCAAGATAAAGAATGGAATGCACATTATTACTGCAGTCTTTTCATCCCCACCTTGAAGGGTGACGAATTTACTTAGATTTATCTGGGAGGCAGACCCCGTTAGAAAAGATTAAATAATTTAGTTGTGTATACTCTGTGAGGTCTTCATTCAAAAAATATTCAAAAGGAAACCCAAGCCTGTTTGGCTGGCCTTTGGAGTCAGACCTAAAAATTTTTATTGGAGCTTGCTTGTGGGGTTGTACACTGTGTTACCTCTTTGTCCAAGAAAAACAGACAAACAAAAACCTACAGTAACAGCTAAAAGATTAAAATGTATTTGACTCCTCTCTTGGATCCAGCCTAAATAATGCGCTGGAACTTCTGCCTCAGGTAAAACTCCTCGTATTCTCCCTTCTTTGTTAGTATAAAATGTTCATAATAATTGAGTGGTGACAGCCCTTTAAGTTTCCAAGAGACCACCGTGACCTTCAGTTCTTGTATCTCAAAGAACTAAATTGTTTTGGAGATAAGTAACAGTTCTGTTCCAGCAGTTCCCGACTTCTCTGATGGTACTGTCTTCATTTCATCATCATCATCATCACTTTAAGGGACTCTTTTGGTCTGGAGTTCTCCAGAGTTATAGGATGAATGGTTTCCAGTGTGGGATGGCCCAGGTGAGTTTGGGGTCAGGAGTGAGTTCATGATCAGAAGCCTCATTAAGAGCCTGCGAGGAAAGTGAAGGAGTTTACCTTCCCTGTTGAGGGCATAGTCTGTCGTCCTCGTGTTTCTTATTCCCTATCTAAAAGAGGAAGAGATACAACATTTTATTAACTAAATAAACTAAAAACTGCTTTTAAGAAGGTGGGAATGAGGGGATAGATAAATAACAAAAACAGCCAACTATCAGAAAAGAGAAAGCCCTTTCTTGGGAGAACACCACAAAGAGTTAAATACGCTGTTTTGTCTGCATTAGAAAGACTTTAAGTCTTCTGATTTCAGAGCCAGGTGTGTTTCTTAAGGAAGAGTCAAAGGTGAAGGTACCCGCAGGTACCTCTGGGTTGCTTGCATTTTGGGGTACCATAGGGGCTTCCTCCTTGCAAGGCGAGGTGTGCCGGCCGCAGCAGGCCCCTCCCTGGCCTGAGGTTCTGCTCCCGTTGCTACCACAAGCGCATGGTCTGCGAAACACAGTAGGAGACTGCTGTCTGAGGCCTGCGCGGCTCTGGGCCTGGTTTGCCGTCGGCTGGTTTGGGGTCTCCGACTTCTGGGATGTGTTTAAGTGCACAGTAAATGGTTATTCAGAGGGTGCGCGAGGAGGTGGGACTAGATGTTCTTTAAGGTTCTGTCCCATTCTCATCATTTTCTGATTTGTCTTATTTTCTTTTAACTTCATATTCAAGTGAAGTATACATAGGAAAAGGTGCACATTTCATAGGTGGGCAGGTAAATGAATTTTGGATGATACATCCAGCATCTAGATTTTTAAAAAGACTGTTACCAGCACCTCAGAAGCTCTCCTTCCTGCCCTGCTGTGCATCACCTGTGCCCTCCGCCGCAGCCGCCGTTACTGTCCTCACTTCTCACGTTGCGGCTCCACTTTGCTTGTGTTGAGGTTCCGATGCTCTGGGAGGCAGACTGTGAGAGCCAGAGTAGCGCTCAGGAAGTTTCTTAGGGATTGCTCTTGGGATCAGCGCTTGTGGAAGAGAAGAGAGAGAGGGAGGAGGGCTGGGCAGGGCGAGAGGGTGAGCTGTGATTCAGTCTTCGTGGAGCCTCAGTTGACCCCATGTGAAGTTCTGGAAAGGCCCCTCGGAGATGCTCCAAGTTGCACAAGAATCTGCGTTTGTGCCCCGTGTTGGCCAGGGATTGGCGCCCACGGAAGGGGACATATGTGCCTTTGGGCGCTGCTGCTCTTTTCCACGGAGGCAGTTTCTAAAGAGGGCCGACAGCTGCTGGGTGTGTGCTGGCTGCACTCCTAGAAGCTGGGGCGTAGTCCTTCCCGAGGGGGACCTGGGCGTTGCATCCAGCATCCAGCCCAGCCTGTGCTGAGGCATCTCACAGCTGAGATCTTACAGTAGCTGCTCCTTTGTGTCTGACTTCTTTCACTTCACGTTATGTTTCTGAACTCACCCTTGTTGTGTGCGGTTAGTTGTAAGCTGGTCATTCTCGGTCCTGTGGAGTGTCCCCTTGTGTGACTACCCCCAGTACTGTGGTTGGGCCTTTGAGCTCTTTCCAGTTTCCTGCTGTTGAGAACAGCGCTGGTATGAAGACTTCTGTGCGTGCCTTTGAGTGGACATTTCTGCTGCTTTTAAACCAGGGACTAGCACTCCTGGGTCGTGGCGAGTGTGCGTTTGGCTTTTGGAGAGGCTGTCACTCAGTCTCCCAGTCTCCCAGGGTGGTTGAACCATTTTACACTCCCACAGCAGTGAGTTTCCTCACCTATCCTTATTCTCTTTTAGCCGTTTTGGTTCTTTAGCCTCGACTGTGTAAGCGTTTTGTGATACGTTTACTATTTCTTAAGCAACCTCAGAAATGTTTTATTGAACTAGTTTCACTGAAGAGGAGATGGAGAAGTGGTCCATGAGCTGTTCTTATTTACAGTGGTAGAGAAATAGAGGGCAGTAATAGCCCATTGTTATTGAGCTCTTACTGTATTTGCCAGGCAGTATTCCAAGAGTGTTACACGTATTAGCTAAATTAATGCTCAGAACAACACTGTGAGGGTAGGTACAATTAGTCTCAATTTACAGATGAGGAAACTGAGGTAGAGAGGTTAAAAAACTTGTTCAAGGTCACATAGTAGCCTATAGTCAGTCTTGCTCCAGAGCCATGTACCAAAACTTCCACAGGATGTTTTTTATCTTATTAATATTAAAATATTTTTAAAAAACATGTGGCCACATGTTTTTTGAAAACAGCCTGGAAACAAACTCTGAAAGTATCCTGTAGGAGTTCTGAAATAGTGAGGATGGCCCTGGCTGACGTTCATGAGAAGTGGTAGCTCTCAGACTTAGTTTTTCGTTGTCATAGCCTAGAGTTGTGGTTGTCCTATTCTTTGTATCGTCTGTACTCTTATTATACCTGCGTCATGGCATTAGCAGTGTCTCCCTGTGTTTCTGTGTTGTGAGGAGTGAATGGGATGATGTAAATAAGGAAACACATTGCCTCGCTCCTGACAGTACGTGGTGATTAATATCAGCTGCCTTAAAAACAGTACCGGCTGCTTTGCTGCAAGTTCTTGATATCCCTGGGGTTCTGTCTCCGCATTGAGGGAGCTGCCTGCACCTCAAGGTTGCTTATCAGTCTATGAAGTCCTGTGGCAGAGAGCCTGGGACGCCCTACTCCCAGCAGACTTCGTGTCGGAGCATGCATCCTCTGATTGGGATTGTCCTTTGTTGTTTGGTCATCTCTAAAGCTAGTATAAAGGATATGAAGGTAAATAATTTAAAAAAACAACAAAGATAACCACTTTTTAAGTGCCTGCGTATGGGTGTGTCCCACACTGAACAGGTCTCCTGTGTATGTTGTGTAACCTTGTCCCCACAGCTTGGTGAGGTAGGTTGATTCCTGTAGGTAAAAACTGCATTTTACAGATGCGGTTACTGAAGCTCAGAGAGGCCAGGTAACTTACTGTGGTCTGTCAGAGAAAACCGGAGCTGCACAGTAGTTCGAGTAGGAAAAACAGATTTTGGTACAGGAGCTGTTGCAATAGAGGAAAGAGACCTCAGGACAGAACTGGGCTCAGTTCTGAATACGGCTTGGGCAAGTGGGGATGTACAGTGGAGCAGAGCGGGGGTGTCAGTGGATGGAAAATTACTAAGAGGAAACATCGGAAATAACAGGCAAGGGACGATTCTGAATCTAGCAGGATTCTTGTGAAAGCAGCCCAGCCTGATCCAACAGCACTTAGTGGATGGTGAGAATGAATTTGACGGATAATGGAGGATGGGGGGTTCTCGTGAAACTGACTTGGCAAGATTTTTCTACAGCTGGCTGGGACAGGCCCTCCAAGGATGGACACTGAAGGCTGAGGCCTGGAGGGCTGAGAGGAGCCTGACCAGGGCTCGATCCAGGATAGTCTTTGTCAGAGCTTCCAGCCAGCAAGACCAGAGCTGGGATTGTCTGAGGCACGGCCTGCCTGTTCCTTTCACCAGGGCCCCGTGCTGCCTGGCAGCCTCCAAGGAGCCTGTGCCTTGGCGGCGGGTGGGAGGGCGAAGAGGTTCGGTGCCGACACAGCTCCCAGGTCTTCCAGGAGGGCTGAAGGCCCCTGCGGTTGTGTCTACCTGTGCATCTGTGTCAGGAGTGTCAGTTACGAACTAAGAGGTGTGATTCTGGTCAGGAAGCACTGGATCTGGGGCCTGAGCAAAAGGCAGTTTTTAACTTCTGAACTTTATAGCACAAACTTCAGAAACTCCAGTAAACGTGTTCATATGTTAAACCGTGACATGTTTCCCTGGTTATGACCTTGCAGGATTGAAGCTGTGAGGTCGCTGGCTCGTGAAAACTGTCCATTTCTTTCTCCAGTGCCTCACTTGTGTGTTTGACTTATTTGGCTTATTCACAGCCTTGAGCGAATAATTTTTTTGTAATAAAAAAACGCTCATTTTTGTAGCTTTTCCAGTGACATCAGGAAAAAGTCTGCCAGTAATGCTTATTTGCCAACTAGTAATAATAAAATAAAAGCGATGACTCCCTTTAATCATTTTCTGTAGGTCATTTAGGAGGCTTTGGTACCAGCTTTGTTTCTCTGACTGGCATGCTCCTCAGAACAGCGAGCAGCTCTGGAGCCGTTGGTCCCTGCTTTTCCAGTCCGTAAAGATTTAATGGCTTGACTCCCAAATTCCATTTTAGGAATTGGGGGTGTGTGTGGGTGGGGGCAGCATGTGGAGGGAGAGTTGCTTTTCTAATGCTAAATAGGTCTTACATATGTACGTTTTTATCTTTCTGAGGTATTGACTGACTGTAGGAAATGTTTTGTTCCGTCTCACAAAATACTGAATCCTTTTTTGTAAAAAGGACAAATAACACTTTCTAAGACCTGTTGTGTGAAAGTGCGGAAAATAAGATGTGTTTTGGAATGTGGGTATGTACAACCAACAGCTCCATCCTGGGTTGAAGACGTTGGCATGAGAATTACCAGTGGAATTTTGGAGAGAGCACGTTGTTGGAGGTGGGGCTTTTTCTCTGCCGTGGAAGTTATCCATGCTGTGGTAAGTGGGTCCTGTGTTAAGTGCGCAGATGCCCGTGAACAGGGACGGTAGGACCATATTGCGACCCAGATGTCAGCATGTTATTTAATAGTCCATGCTTTACAGCACGACCTGGAGCGGCAAATGACATGTCTGTTAGGATGGAAACCTGGCCCTCCCTGAGAGCTCTTCCAGGAGTTCTGACAACCTAAGGGGACGTTGCATCCTGAGCTCTGAGCCCCCTCACAGGAGCCATAGACTCCCCAGTTTTAAGTATAACCTTTGACCCTTTTGGGCCCTTGATAATGTCGTCTTCTGCTCATTTATTGTCTTCATGTTTCTGGAGTGAGGCGACACAGGCTCACTGTCCCTTGTCCAAAGTCTGGGGTCTCCTGCTGGGTCTGGGACACAGAGCACGTTAATGTTTCTGTAGCAGAGTGAATCATTTTTCACCCCAAGAGGATCAGTAAAGCCCACAAATGACTTTATGTCAGTTTTGATCAGATTTTGCTACTAAATTAGCTGAAAACCTAGGTTTTTGGATTTCAGATGGATGTGTCAGCTTATCTTACTGTGGCAATCGTTTCACAAAATATACATGTATCAAATCATCACATTGTACACCTTAAACTTACATAATGTTGTATGTCAATTATATCTCAATAAAGCTGGAAAAAAGTGGATTTCAGAATTTTGGACAAGCAGTTGTGGGTCTGTACCACAGAAACATTTCAAATCTATTGATTTGTTTTAAAAGTAATTTTGAGGATCTGTATAGTCTGATACTTTATAATACTTATAGCTTATATGTCTTGAGAATTGAAATTACTAATTTAATTCAGAGACATTAGATTTTATAGGTGTTGTAGGTTGTTTTTCATGGGAGGAAAAAAGGCCTTTTTTTCTCCTGATTTTGCTGTAGTTTTTCAGCTCAGAATCTGTTGTTGTTTCTTACTGAAGCCTCAAGTTCCAATATTGTCTGTTAGCCTGATTTTCCAGTGATTTAGGTTATCTGTGCCGTTTCTTCCCTAAATAGAGTACTAACCTGTGTTTTTCTCCTGCACTGACGCCCTGTCTCACAGTGGTGCTGGGCGCAGGGTAAACGGCTCAGTGCAATAGGGCTGTGTGGACTTGGCTGTTGGAGACACCCGGGAATTACACTGATCTCTCAGTTGTTTATTTTGCAGCCTTGGACATGTTACTGAAATTCCCCAAGTCTCAGTTTTCTTATTGGTTAAACGGGAATAGTAACTATCTTATCGATTTGCTGCAAACATTAAATGAGAGAATGTTTATAAAACGTTGTATACAGTGACTAGCATTTAGGAAGGACTCAGCAATTGGTTCCTGTTTTTATCTTCTCCTACCCAGTAAAGGACTTCGTGAAATGTTTTCCAATATCTCTCCCACGATTGCCTTCCTTAAAGTAATAGTCACTGAGAACGCAGAGAGGCAGAAGAAAATCAGGCCCCTCTGACTTTTATCAGAAAGAAATGTGGGGCCCCTTGGGCTTGGGAAGTGGAAGCAGGAGGGAGAGGTGGCCATGTCAGGTCTGCCGTCTGGTCTGCCCCCTGACACGCCCACTCTGCGGGCTGGGCTCAGCCAGGGCAAGGTAATTGACAAGGAGAAAGTTAGTTTGGTTGCTGATGATTCTGAACAATACCTCTTTTAACATTTGCGTCCTGCCTGGTGGAGAGTGGCTGCAGCCAGGATGAGAGTGGGATGAAGATGATGTTGGAAGATGACATTCCAGCCCAGCTGGAGCCAAGAGACCTTGTTAACAGCCCAGGCTTTCGACCAAGACCCCAGAAAAGCATGCCTTAGAAGTAGAGACCACACCCCAGAGAGTGTATCCATCTGGGCCTAATCAGGAGGTGGAAACCACACAGAATGTGGAAAGGGCGAGTTTGAAGAATGATTAACTTTAGTATGGAAGTGACTGTACAAATGCAAAGTGAACTCTAAAGCTAGGGCTGAGGGAGGTGACTAAAGGACAGACTTGGAAAAGGGGTTCCCTCCCCAAGGCTGGGCTTCAGACTTCATTGAAAAAGGTCTAGTTTCATTCCAGTGGATGGTGGAGAAGTTCACTGGTTTGCAGGGACCACAACTGGCTCACAGACGCCAGGGAGGAAACGACCCTCTGGGCACAGGCTAGCTCAAGCTGATAGGCTGGAGCACACAGTGGGTCAGGGCACTGGGACCCCGCTTGCTGCCAGAGCAGTGCGTGGTGTGTGATACCCATGTTGATGCGGATGCAGTAGACAACGCTCTGGGGCAGAGGTGATCCAGGCTGCTGGTGGATAAGCAGAGGAGTCAGGGAGCTGCTGCTGGTAGCGGGGCGTGGAGCGCACCCGTGTCTGCATTAGGAGGGCTACAGTGAGGTCGTCGCTGGCTCAAGCCAGGGCTGTGAGGCTGCTGGAGGATCGTGCACTTGGGCCAGAGTGCCACCAAACGTCCCATACACAGGCACCACTGACACCCCTTCCTGCTACAGTGTCCCTCGAATGCCCTCTACTGATAAAACTTAACACTGGGCTTACTGTAAGAGAGAAATGCTTAAAGCGTCCTGCCCGTTATCTCAGAGCAAGTGCTGAGGGTGAATTTGGAGGTGAGAGGCACTAGATTGATAATTGGCACAAGAAGCTAGGCTGAACCTGCCCACCAAGGGTTAAAACCAAACCTCAGAAAGATAAGGAGCAGTGCCAGTCAATTGCCTGCCTGCCAGAATCAGCTCTTAACATTCTAAGGGAAAATAACACAATTCAGATTCCTTAAAACAAATCATCCACAAGTCCAACACATACAATAAGAAATTATTGAAAGTATGAAAAAGCAGGAAAGTGTGATTTATAATCTGAATAAAAACTGTCACTAGAAACATACCTTGAGATAATGCTGGTTGGAATTAGCAAATAAGAGCATGAAAGCTTCTTAAAGGAAAATATGGTCTTATAGATGAGGAATCTCAGAAAAAGGGGAACTATAAAAAAAAAGAATCCAGTGGAAATTCAAGGACTAAAAAAGTATGGTATCTGAAATGAAAACATTTATCGGATGGACTTGAAAGCGGACTTAGAGTTGGCAGAAGAAAAGGTCAGTGAGCTGAAACTTGGATCAATAGAAATTATTGGAAAAAAAGGAAAATAGATGGGGAAAAGTGAGCATAGCCTCAGTGGTTTGTGGATGGTACCATGGCATCTAGCATATGTGTAATTGGAGTTCTGAAAGGAGGGGAGAGAGAATGTGACAGAAAAAGATTTTGAAAAAAGGATGGTTGAAAGTTTTCCGAAATTGGTGGAAAATGTCAACTTACAAATTCAAGAAGCCCAGTGAATCTTAGAATAAACCCAAAGAAAACCACTCTTAGGCACACGGTAGTGAATCTGCTAAAAACTAATGATAGAAAGAGGAACCTTAGAAGCAGAGCACTGGGGAGGGAGAGTGGAGGAGGGAGGTAAGAGGAGTGATGGCTGACTTCTCAGGAGCAGGACGAATGGCACCAATAGGGTCACACCTTTAAGAGGGAAAAAAAGGTAGAAATAAGCCTGTTAATCTGGAATTCTATATTCAAGCAAAAATAAAGGTGAAGTGAAGACTTTTTCAGTTAAATGAGAGGTGAGAATTTTATCAGGGAGGAAAAGTTTTTAAGAAAACTTACAGCAGACTTCCCCAGAGGTACCATTATTTGCTCGTGCTGTGTGGCCATGTGGCTATGTGGCCATAAGGCAAGGACCTGGCATTTTCATCCTTTAGAGTGAGGTTTCTCTTGTCAAGGAATAAGGAAATGAGGGCAAGGAGAAATCAGTTGTTGTGTAGGCAACCAGCAGTGTTTGCCATGTATGAATTAAATTACTTTTTTTTCCCCTTTGCTGAGGAAAATTAGCCCTGAGCTAACATCTGTTGCCAGTCTTCCTCCCCCCCCCTGTTTTTTTCACTTGAGGAAGATTGGCCCTGAGCAAACATCTGTGCTAGTCTTCCTCCACTTTATAATTGAGTCACCGCCACAGCATGGCTGACAAGTAGTGTAGGTCCATGCCCAGGATCTGAACCCGAGAACCTGGGCAGCCGAAGCAGAGCGCACTGAACCTAACCACTGTGCCACAGGGCCAGCCCCCTAAATTACTTCTGTAATCAGAAAAAAGTCGCAAAGGTGTGTGTTATTTGGTACATAGGTGCAAGTAAAGCAGAAAATAAGTCGTTCGTTGTTAGGTTGGCCATTTATGGATTCCTAGAAGGCTTTGTGGAAAACCTTTAGGCGTTGTCTTGTATTCCTTCTTCAGGATGCGCTCAGGATTCCAGACATTGTGCCAGCTACCAAGCATAAAAAGATAAATAATATATCTTGACCTCATTCTGCTGGAGAAAGAAACAGGCACTTCTTCCTGGTTTTGGCACCCCTCTTCTAGGCATCATGCCATCTTTCTCACACAGTGAGTGAATTATCTTTAGAAACACCAGTTAGGCAGCAGTTTTTTCAACTGGGATTGTCAGGGAGCATTTCACAGAATGGTAGCAACAGCGGCAGTGTTGTGGCTGTCCTCCATTGACGGCCAGGCGCTGTCCCGAGTGCGTTCACATGTGGTCAGTCTTATGTGTTAAGCATCATTCTCCTTTTTGTAAATTAGAAAACTGAAGCTTATATTAGGAAATTGCCTACAGGCATTCAGTCAGCAAGGGGTAAAGCCAGGATTCCAGTCTTGGACAGCCTGCCTCCACGGACTGTGTTCTTAACCCGATTCCATGATGGCTGTGGGCTGACTCGCATCCTCCTGATTAAATCATGTGGCCTTTTCGGCAGGTTGTAAGTTGACTCACACCAGGCATTCTGGGAAGAGTTACGTGTGAGGTGCTTGTTTACGTCTGATACAATTTTAAAAGCATTCCTGTAGGGAAGCCATTCAAATTGCCTGCAGGAGCATGTTGACCCCCCATGTTTGGTGCATTCACATTTAATTTACTCATATAGCCTCTAGAAGAAGTCCAAGAGGCAATTTGATCAAGGCAAAATTAGAACTGGCCACTGCCCCCAGTATGCTTTGTGAGCCTATAAGGCACCAGTTTTTCTGGACTTCAGTTTCCTCTCTTGTTTAAGCGGGTGGAGGGGGTGGGACTGAGTGATCTGAGCTTCCTTGTGTGTTAAAATGAAGCCCTACATTCCCACTTTATTGACTCTTTGCTACTTGAATGATTTAAGCTGCTAGACATATTTAGTGAGCGAAGTAAGTTCACCTAAATTCAGAGAACTTAGATGGACTTTTTAATTTAAGTCTGTGTAAGCAGCAGCTAATTTTGCATGAGGCAGAAAAGAGTTTTCATTTGAGTGGAGTTGCAAAGTGGTTAATTGATGATAAAATCCTGGCTGACCCCTTGCTGAAAATTCTGAGTCTGGACTAGCAAAACTCTTCTGTGCATCTGCTGTGAAGGAGGCAGAGGGGAATGAGCAGAATTTTCCTGAAGACCTGAATCTGAGAGTGGGCAGAGGACGAGGTGGCGTCTGTGGAGAACAGAGGTTTTGTTCATACAGAAGTGTTGCAGCTCAGTGCATGCAGTGAATGTCGCAGTAGAAACGAGGTGGTTGTAGGACTGTCGGTTTTCTCTGTCGAGCTGGCAAATGGGGAAAGAGAACTAGGCTCGCACTCGGGAAGCTTGTTAATGGTCCATGTTTGGAAGTGGGACACGTCGCCTTGGGTCTCATTCCTTTGACCAGAGCTCAGCTTCATGGCCACACTGCAAGGGAGGCTGGGAATTGTAGTAAACTCTGTGCTCAGGAAGAAGCATCGTACAAGGTACACAGAAACACAGGTAGATGGAAAACTAAGGGAGTGCAAGGAAGTCAAGGCAGTTATTAACTCTAGGAAAAACAAACAGTAGGACAAGGAAGGATATAAAATAAAGATAATAATGGCTAACATACTGTGTGTTTACTCTGTGCCAGGTACCGTTCTAAGGTCTCATGTTTCATATATTAATTTTCTTAAGAATTTTATGAGGTAAGTACCATTGTAATTCCCATTTTACAGATCAGTGTTAATTTCACCAAAAATGTTGATATCACTGTATTTATTGGATAAATGGGATAGGGAATGAGGAGAGCAGAGTAAGAGCCAAACATCATCTTTTATAGTAGAAAATATAAATAAGGTGGAAATAATGTCTATATTATAAAATATCTAAGATTAAACAGCCAAGTCACAGCAGTATATGCGTGCTGTTTGGAAATGAGGTAAATACCAGTAGAAACAACTAAAAAAACTGAAACTCCTCAGGGTGACCAGTTTGAGTGTGGGGGAGGGGACTGCCCTCATGCTGTTGCACTTTCTAAACTCTGTTGATAAAAATATACGTACCTGGTGTAAGGGACTGTCGACAGAGAGAATGCACACGATGTGCAGTGGTCGTCATCTGTCCTTTATGTTCATGTTGAACAGCGATGGTTTTGTAAAGCACTCAATAATGGAGACTGAACTGAGAGGCGGCTGAGGCCAGGTGGCTAGATCTGGGTTTGCTCCTGACTGTTGGCCAAGTCACTTAACCTTTGGGGGTTCACTTCCTTCAAATTTTAATGAGAATGATCTCTTAGAGTCATTTTAACTTTTAAAGTTCCACAATTCTAGGTGTTAGACTAATTTTAGTTTTAAACGATAAATCTTGATGTGAAAATAGAGGCTTCAAAGCCGGTGTTGCATGCAGCATGCCTGTTTAGTCAACAACGACACTCTATTTTATTCTTACCTTGTATCTTGGGTAGTAGTCACTTAGCTACATGATTTTCTCAGAACCAGCTTATGTAAGTATTCATAGACTTTAAATCATTTTCACCCAGTAGTTTTTTTTAAACTATTGAAGTATGACAGAAAATTGCGTAAGTCATAAGTGTACAGCTCAATGAACTTTTACAGTGAGAGCACGTTCATTCCCAGCATCCAGATCCTGGATCAAGGAACAGAACATTTCCAGGCACTCCTAGAACAAACATCAAAGTGGGTTAGGTACAAGCTCATATTTCCAAAGTTGGTCAGAGGATACAAACTTTCAGTTATAAGATGAAAAGTTCTGAGGACCTAAAGTGCAGTGTGATGACTCCAGTTTGTGATACTGTATTATCTATTTGAAATTTACTGAGAGTGGATCCTCAGTGTTCTCACCCCTCCCCCCGACACAAAGGCAGCTGTGAGAGGTACTGGATCTATTCATTAACTTGATTCTCATATTTCACAATGTTTACATGTATCAAATCATGTTGGATGCTTTACCTATATACAATTTTGTCAATTATACTTGGTAAAGCTGCAAAAAAAAAAGAAAAAAGAAGAGAAACAGAAGATTACCATCATCCCAGAAGCCCCTTACAGTTGCTTCTCTCAAAGAGTCAACCGCTAGCTTGACTTTTAACCTTGTAGATTATATTTTGAACTATGTATAAATGACGTCTAGTAGTTGTGTAAAATCATACGTGTGGACACATGTATATTTACATATCTCTTATAAGTAAGAAATACATATAAATACATGCACATATGTATACATTTATATTTTTAGGGCGTGGGAGAGGTTGCAAATTTTGTTTCTGGCTTCCCAAGATGCTAACATTTAAATTTGTTGAGATTTCCTACTGATAGATACTGATTGTGTAAGATGTGCATTTATTATCCACTTACTACTTCTGAGTGCGAGTCATGAAAGCATGGTGTTATCTAATCTGAAAACCTTTCTTCTAGGTCCAGTGGCATTGCAGAGCACGGATGGTTGCCGGAGCCAATTTTTACATTGTTGGACGAGACCCTGCTGGCCTGCCTCATCCGGAAACAGGGAAGGACCTCTACGAGCCGACTCATGGCGCCAAAGTGCTGACCATGGCCCCTGGCCTGATCACTTTGGAGATAGTCCCCTTTCGCGTGGCAGCTTACAACAAGAAGAAGAAGCAGATGGACTACTACGACTCTGAACAGTAAGTTGCTCGTTCTCTGCGTGAATCTGAGAGACACCTTGTGCTCCGAGCTGCTCTGGGGCCTTTGACATCTCGTCTCATCTTTACAACAACTTTGCTGATGACAGGCTTTGCTGTACCCATTTCAGAGAGAAGAAAACCAAGGAAACTAATTTCTCAATATTCCCGAAGTTAGACATAGAAATAAAAATGAGCTGGTTTCATGGTTCGCGATTTCAGTTCTGTTGTGAAGTATTTAAGGGCAGTGTTGACGTTTCTGTGTCTGCATGTCTGTTGCATCTTGCTGAGCATGCAGAGGTGGTCCAGGGACTCGGTGATGGTTACTCGGGCAAGCCCAGGGCATCTGTGTAGTGAGAGAGAGTTTAACTGGGGTTTGTGCAGTCACTGTGTGACAGCCCTGTGCCCTTCGCTTTATAGGTATTAAATCAGTTACTCCCCACAGCAGTCCTGTGAGGAAGGTGCTGTATTATCCCCATTTTGTAGATGAGCAGTAAGCTGGGGCTAACAAAGGTTAGATAACGGTGTAAGGTTGCAAGGCCAGTAAATGGCAGCTCAGTAGCTGAGCCTGAGCACCCTGGCTCCAGAGCCTGTGCCCTTGACCTCTAAGAGTGCACCTTTCTCCCAAGCTCTTGGGAGGAACCAAAGCTAACAATCTTTCAGTACAGCTCGTTGGTAGTACTGAGCGTGCGTCCGTCTCCCTTCGACTGACAGCGTGTATTTATTTCTGTGGATAATGGCACTGGGCAGTGCACTCTGTAAGTTTGGAGAGCCAGTTGGGGGTTCTGGCCTCATCCTTGCTGTGTGACTTGAGAGTCATGTGTCGTCTCTGGCCTTGTTTGCTCATCTCTAGAACGATGGCAGTGGATGAGGTGATGACCTTCTTCTTAAACTCTGGTTCTTTCCACCGTGTGTGGCACCCGGTTGTGTTTATGTCTCAGGAGGTGCTTGACATTTTGTTGGTTGATGTTTATTTAACACACTTGCTGTTTCAGTTCAGATTATAATGCACGTTCGGCAGGTAGAGCAGGTAATTATTATTTATGTTTTGTCAGTGTCGCCTCTCCTGACAGGTGCCAGTCACCTTTCTTCTGAGAAGCCACATCCTTTTTTCCATGGTACTTTTTGCAGTTGACTCGGTGTTAGGAATAATGCTCGCCCTGGTTCTGTGACCTCATTTGGTGTGGCCCATTTTGTGATGGAGGGACAAGAAAGAAAACGAAACCTTTTGAAAGTTAAAACATTCTCATTTCTAAAAGAGAAGTAAAGTTTGGTGTCATTTAATTGTTTTGAGATAAACCACAGGCCGTCTGGTTACAGAAATACCAGTGTTAACAGTAGAGTTTGAGAGGTTTGTTGGCTTCTCATTTAATGGCATAAATAATTCTGGAGAAAATGTGCAATTTTAGATGATAGCAGGCTTTTCTGAGTGATGAACTGTAGCTAAAATACAGGAAAATCTTATGCGAGTGAATGAGCAGAAGAGGCGTGTATAATTGGTGCGGCGAGTAAGGATCCTTCCCTGTGGCCTGGGCGTGGGGTCAGGACAGCAGCTGTTCCAGACTAAGATCTGAATGTGGCCCAGAGTCCGGAATACTTCGGGACCACAACACAAGAATTTGCAACAAACCAGAACGTTTTTACCCTCGTACAAATCAGAGTTTGCCAACACCTAGAAATAGTTCTGAATCATAGGTTTCTTTGTTTTTTTGGCCTAAAAATATGTATGTATGTGTATGTGTGTATGCTTGTCTACACACTACAGTTCACCGTCTGAAACCAGTGCAGCCTTGAAAGTGGTGTGCTGAGAGTTGTAAGTGGGCTCTCCCGAGGCCTGCCTTAGAAGCTTGAATAGGAGAATCTGAGGAAAAGTAAAATAAATCATAGTGAACTTTGAACCACATTACTACAAAAGGTGGTTGAAGCCTGAAAACATAAGTTAACTGTTGGGGAAAGTCAGAAAGTTTCAGCTGCAGTCCTGTCCTTCGTGGTTAGAATTAGCGGAGGGCCACCGTCAGAGACTGGGGCTTCCTCAGGCTGCGCAGGCGGCCCACGGGGCGTCTTGTCAAAGCTCCGCAGCTGAGAGCATGGAGGAGGCCACTTTGCCTTCCTGCACATCTGCTGAACGTGCAGCATCCGAGAGGGAATGCCGGGTGGCCACCCGCTGCCTCACCCAGCGTGCAGTCTGACTGTGTGATGTGAACGTGACGTTGTGAACACAGTCTTGTTCACAAAGTGATGGTTACTCGGTCATAGAGGGGAGAGAGAACTGTCCTGCTGGTGGCCAGATATTAAAACTTAGGTGAGTGTCCATTTTGATGAGTTAAGGAAACCTAAAGAATCAAGTGTTTTTATCCTCCTTGTGCTGACACGTTTCGTTTCTGCAGTCTCCCTGCCCCGTCAGCTGGCTTAATCCCACCAGGACCCTGGGCCCATCTGTGTGTGGCTGACTGGCGTGCTGGGGAGCCCTGATAACTCTCGTGCTTTGTTAGGTCTGTGCAGTGTTGCTGTAAGTCACTCTTTTAATCATTCAAAAGCTAAATAATTACATCAGTTCTCATAAGATTTTCCAGTGATGAATTCTATATTAGTTGCATGAGTGGCTTATTTTCTTGGAATTTTTTTTTAGTTACCAAATCTTAATAAATTGTCACTTGGGAATCTTTAAAACTGCCTAGTTTCCCAACTTTTTATATTTGTGTTCAGATATAATTAAGTTGATGGGAATATGTTGGAAAGTGATTAAAATTTTGTGGAAAGGCAATGGTCTTTGATGTAGTGAGAAAACAGAGTTATTAATTATGCACATATGAGGTTGTCCTACGGTTGATTAATGGGTGTTGTTCAATGCCAGCTTTTATGTAATTAATGATTTTGTAGCTTTTGATTTAATACCCATGTAAGACAAGGCTTAGGGAGAAACAAACTTCATGAGGATGTCAGGCGAGCTAGTATTGATAGGAATTGTGATAAAAGTCATCTGTTTACACTTAGGAAGTTAAGTAGGTTCATATTAGCTCTAACAGTGACTCCAGGAAATTTAGTTTTCGGGCTCCAAGATTAAAGCGCATTCTTTCAGATATTACAAACAAAACTTTTACAGATAATTCAGTTATCTTATTTGTAATATTTTCTCCTTCATGCAGTAAATCTTTGTATTTGGGTAGATAAATGCAAAACTATGGTTCGGATTATTGAAATAGCGACTTAGCAAAGAGAGAGAGTGCACACAGTGAGATGCTATGTGCAGGTGGGTGACAAAGGGACAGGTGGGTGTAAGTGCTTGCTGTCTGCTTATTTCTGTATTATCCATAGAGTATTTCTTTCGTTTTTTAATGCTGGAGTTACCTTATATCGTGTACTAATAGTGTCATTTTTTTCAGCATTCTAGTTGTAGGCATCTTCAAGGCTGTTCCATTTGGTCTTCTCTTCCTTTATACCCTTTCCAGAGGAAAGCGCATCTGTTCTGGTGGTTTTTCTGTGGGGACTCTTGAACTGTACCTCAGTGTTTCCACGTTGCTGGTTGTGTTAGCTCTCTACTGCTGCCTGACACGTTCCCACAAACTGAGTGGCTTCACACAGTACTCCCTTACTACCTCCCGGTTCTCTAGCTCACAAGTTGGAGTGGGCCAGACTGGATTCTCCGGCCAGGCTGGGCTGTTATCTGAGGGCTCCGCAAAGAATCCATGATGACCCTTGTGGTTGGCAGAGCTCACTTCCTCATGGTTGTAGGACTGAGGTCCCCATCTTCTCACTGGCTGTCGGCTGTGGGTTGCTGTCTGCTCCCAGAAGCCACTTTTAGGTTCTTCCTCGTGGGCCCCTCCATCTCAGCAGCAGAACCTCCCTCATGGCGAGTCCTTCTCCTGCTTCACATCTGACTTCCCTTTCTGCTGCCAGCAGAGAAAATTCTTTGCTTTTAAAAGGGCTTGAGTGTTAGGTTAGACCCGCTCAGATGATTTCACTATTTTAGGTCAGTTGACCAGTAACTAATCGCATCTGCAACCTCCCTTTGCCGTAGGAGGACACATCGTGGCAGTAGCACCGTGGGGCAGAGGCCATGAGGGCCATCTCAGAATTCTGTCCCCACACTAACGGGCATTTCTACTTAGATTCCTTGATACCACTTAAAATGCCCAGAACCGACTTTACCTTTCTCTTCTCCAAAGCCTAAATTTCCCTAGTTACTGTTCTTCCCATTGTATAGAATCTTGAAGTCCTTCATTTTTTCACTTTACTCTTCACATCCGAGTCTTGTCATGTTGATGATTGAAATAGTTCTCGTGTGAATTCTTTTCTTTCCCTTTCTTACTGCATAATCTTTGTAATACATGTTTCTGTTCGAGATTCCATTAATTCAGAAAATGCTTTGTTTTGTTAATTTTGATGTTTCTTCTGAAAACTTATAGAAGTCTAACTGTAATTTCATGAATTTACCACTGAGTCTCATGTTTGTAGATTTTGCACATATTTTATTTGCAGAGTTACTGCATGACTGTTAATAGATAAGATCTAGTTTAAAATCTGTTGTATTGTCTGTTTTACTGTACATTTGAATCATAATTAGGGATGTACTAGTATGTATATTTTTGAAAATCAAATTATACATGGTACTTTCTATATACTGTATCTTGTATTAAGGTCAACATGTTATATTGAAATTAGTACAAAACTTTCTGACTTTGCTGTGCTTTATTCATTTATTATCGATTTGTTGAGTCTTTACTATGGACATGCCATTGCTAGGTGTGGGCGCTATAGTTGGAAACGAGCAGATCTTGTCCTTGGCCTCATGGGACTTACATTCTAGAGAAGATAGACAGTAACCCACTCACACACAGTTAAGTGCTTTGCAGAAAACTTTTGGGAAGCTCTGCTAGCACTAGTCTGACCAAGCCTCAGTTATCAGGGATGGGTTCTGGAGCAAGTACCATTTGGGCTGGGCTCCAAAAGATGAGTAGGCATTCCCTTGATAAAGAAGGAGATAATAGCATTCTGGACAATGGGATAAGCATGTACAAAGGTCCTGAGGTGAGGAGAATCAAAGAGGCTTGAGTAATTGGGTTAGACCCACTCAGATAATTTCACTATTTTAGGTCAGTTGATTGGGAAAGAAGGCCAAGGTCGGGTAGAACAGAGAGTAAAAGGAGGTTGATGAGACTGACAGGGAACAGTTCTCTGAAAGGTAGGAACTGGAATAGATTTTTCAAAAGATACTGTTACAGTGTGCATTACCTACTAGAAAGTTCAAGTTTGGGGTAAGTAGGCAAGTTAGATTATACAAATTGTTTCTGCCAAGAAATTAACTGAAAATGCTGGATAGGACACATTTTTGTGAAAGTATTGTGGCTCTGACTAGATGACGGTGGCTGTGAGTGACGGCTGGAACTTCAGGTAAGCTGAGTGTCAAAGCTGCCTTGGTCCTGATGGGCCCAGCAGACTTGAGTATGGCTTTCCATGGTCCTGACTCGGGTGGGGTCCAGCAGGAGACGCCCATTCAGCCAGACTCTCTCCTGCCTGCAGTGCAAGGGGACCTGAAGGGAACCCCAGCCCTTCCCCACCAGGAGGCAGTGAGCCGAGCCCTGGGCTTCAGGTTCACATCTCAGAACTCTGCTCAGATGGGCCACTCACGTTACCTGTGTGCTAACAAAACAGAGCAACCAACCAAAAAGGCCTCAAGCTGTGACGTGGGTCTCAGGCGGTTCCTGGCCAGGCCTGCCTCTGAGTATGCGCAGAAGCCGACTCTCCCTGGAGCACTGCACCTTTGTCCTCGCCTCAGCTTAGTCCCGCGAGTGGTTGGACAAGCCTGATGAGCACTCTCGGTCGGAAGTGATAAAGAATACGAGCAAACAGAGCCCCAAAGCGAGAAAAATGGAAGCTCCGGTCAGCAGAAGCACACCCGCAGAGACTTCCCGCACTGGAGTTACCACACGTAGTTACAGAGTGACTGTGCTTGCAGC
>NC_060269.1:3175132-3191010 GCF_021613505.1 Equus quagga | reverse complement strand
GGGAGCGAAAGAAATGGATTGGGTCAAAACATCTGTAGGAAGCACAGTCATTAGGACTTAAAGTATAATTTCCATATTAAATGAAGGCTGATTTTTTTACTTACTAAATAAAGAAATCTATTATCTCCCCCTCCACCCCGCGGCCCCCGCCATGTTTCCAAACAAACAACAAGAACCACCACAAAACATTTGAGTCCCGTATTCTCTGGGATTCTGGAGGTGCCGGGCAGGGTCTTTAATGCAGTTGGTAGGTGTAAGTGTGATGGAGTTAGTATGGGGATTGTGTTTGCAACAACATCGTTATTGGATGCAAGGTAAATTTTAAGTTTTCTGTAATAGGACAAATATTTTGATTCTGAAAGTGTTCTGGTGGCAAGATTCTGATCCTGATTTTCCATTTCGTAAAACAGTTCCTAAGCAAAATATTTTGTGTACTTTGCTCCTTTAAGAGTTGTTTACCTACCAATAGGTGATGATCAGTTTCTTTTTAATTTTTATGGCAAACTTCCTTCAATCAGTAGTGAAATAGATGATATGGAAACGTACATTATTTGTCTTCATCTTTTCATAGAGACCTCTTTTGCAAACATTCTAGAGAAGTGAGAAGCTTATGTTTTCTAGAAGTAATTTTTTTCCTCTGATGGTTAATATTAGGAATGATAGAAAGGACATCTTAAGGAGGTATTGTGATATTTTTACTTTAAACCCCAGCAATACCCATGTCCTACTTTTGATCAGTCATAATGTCTGAAAAAGAAGTGGGGCAAAGAGAGGGAAGTGCATGGAGCAATAACCAATGACGTAAGGCCTCCCATTAGACTCAAGTGAACTGGAGGAGACCACATGGAAGATGTATTTTTCCGTTGCCAGGGAAGAATGGCCCAAAAGCAGGCGAAAGCACTCCTCTCTCTCCCGAAGACCCCGACCCGCTCTGAGTCTTGTGGGATGAATGGGCACAGCCGTCAGCACTAGAGAGGAAGTGGAAGGAGCAGATGAGACAGCTCTCAGAGGGTATTCCCCTTGGGCTTAGGTCGAGTGGTCTGGGTCTCCCAGCAGGGCAGCGCAAGAGCTCTTAATCCTCCCGCCTGCCGAGAAGAAGGTGGGCCTCATTCGAGCTCCCTCTTCATGACCTTTGTTCCTACAGAGTTTCTTCTTGGCGGGTGATTTTGATGCATTCTCGGGTGAATAAGTGATGAAGGGAATGAGTTCCCCCAGTGGTCAACCAATAAAAAAATTGTTTTATTTTTAAATTATGAAAGCATTTAAAAGGAGAAAAAGAACACTCATGCCACTACCCATTTTTTCACGTGCTTTGCTTTTGTGCTTTTTCTATACATTCATTTAACGTAGTGGAGCATAGTTGAGTTTATGGTATAGTAGAATTTCGTTTCCTACTTTTTATTTACTTCTCATGAGTGTCTTTCCGTGCTGAGAGAAGTTCTCTGCACGTCCTGATGGCTCCTTACTGTCAGTTCTGGTCTATACTTGGTGCCACAAGTCTCGATGGTCGTGTGTGCAGCTCAGAGTTGGGTGACGAAGCTTGGAAGGCTCCCCTGCGCTGGGAACCAGCCGGCTGGAAAGGCTGACCAGGGCACACTTGGATCTTTGGGTGTCCCTGAGGGCGACAGCGTCTGCCCTCCCACCTAGTACGCCTCTTCCCGCTTCCCCAAGACGTGGAGTCCAGGTTTCTGTGTCTGTACCTCCAGGTGCCACACTTGATCTCCCTCAGCCTGTAGAGGGATCTTGCCTACTGTTCAGAGTCCGGGGTGGGGTGGGAAGTAGCCTCGAGTCATATGTCTCATGTCTTGATTTTGTTCCATTCCATCTGCTTTTCTTTTTTCCTATGGCTTTGAGATCTTCTCATTTTTCTTATTGTTTCCTGCTCTTTTGAGGTAGGAGTAGGGTTTACTTTTTCGAACCACATCAACTCAGAATTTCTTTCTTAACAACGTGCCAATTAGCAGGCCTTCTCAACTTTGACATTCGGGGCCAGATAGTTCATTGTTGTGGGGGCTGTCCTGTGCTCCTGTGCCCCGTCGGTGTTTGCCCTGCAGAGGGGGAGGGAAGCCGGCAAAATCACCTCTATGGAGAATCAGTGGTTTGTAACAGTATTGGCATATTTGAGCACCTTCTGCTCGCTCTTACTTATTTCTGTCATTATTCACAAGTCAAAAGTAGGATCTTTCTTTTTTTTTTTTTTAATCCAGAGCCTTCTTTTTACGTTCATGTTTGGAGCTGATCTAGATATTTGAGGGTGTTAGAAGTCCTCGTTTCTAAATAAATGAAGATCGTCACGTGTCTTAAAAGCAGAAAGCGAGTAACAAAGAAATCATGGTGATGAATATAAAGAAAACTCTAATATAGTTAGAGTAATGTTCTTGTCATCCAGAATTCAGTACTTGGGTTCACTTAGTTTTCTGGTTAACTCGTGGATGATTAGACCATTTGGGATGCTACTTTTTAAAAACCCTCTGAAGATGTGTTACTTCTGTCTGTGTGCCCTCCCGTCTTAGCTGCAGACCTCATGCAGGAAGCACACCCACGGGGACCAGCGTGCCGCTCGGAATCATTAGGGCGGTCTGCTGGAGCGATCTTCCTACACACAGAGCTCAGCCATGTGTCTCTCCTCCCAGACAGTTATATGTGGATGACGGGCCTCTGAGCGCTCTGCGATTAGCTTCCTGAAAGTTGGGATCCGTTCTTAAGTAACCAGAGGCTTCTTTCAGAAGCAAACGAAAAGTGATCTACCCGTTCCCAGTGGAAAGCACAGAAGCTCCTAATTTTGCCCACCATGATATTTATGGATCTTTTTAAAATCTATCCATTGGCACCCAGTTAAAAACCCTTGTTCTCAAGCTCAAAGATACAGAGAACAGCTCGGTGGCTGCCAGAGGCAACTGTGTATGGTGATGGATATTAACTAGACTTAGTGTGGTGATCATTCACAACATAGAAAAATACTGAATCGTTATGAAACTAAGAATAGTGTTATATGTCAATTATACCTTGAAAAAAAACTAACAAAAGTCCTGTTCTTCTACATGGTGGTTTATTATAGATTTCATGACTCTTTGTGGTAAAGAAAATTGAGATGACTCTGCAGTACCCTTAAGGAAACCCTGCAGTTCATTATTTGATTGAATGATAGAAGCTGTTCTCAAGCTTTTATTTATAAGACTAGGGTGCTAGAAGGAAAACATGATGAATTGAGGATTTGATTAATTAGGTTCTAGATAATTAAATTTTTCATGTGTTTCCTTTGGTCTTTGGTTTGGAAATAAAAATTGTTAAATTTGTCATGTAATCGTGAACCAATGCTTTTTAATTCCTGGAAAGAAAGCCATAAACGCCTGTTTATCCAATTTTGAAGAGGTGATTTTTTGTTTACCTTATTCCTAAGAATTCTTAGTGTTTTGATGTGAACTATATTATATATAAGCTGCTTTCAGGTTAGACAAAAAGTTCATCAGACCCAAAATAGTTCATTAGATTCACTTAAAAGTTACCACCATTATTTTTAGTTTTTTCAGAAAATAAATTCCCCTTTGCTCTGATTGCTTGTTGTCTAGTCAGCATTTTTAAGAAGCTGAACTAACTGAGCACGAACCTCCAGAAGACACAGTGGAGTGGCTGTCCGCTGGCCCCAGCGCTGGTCCATGTGGACAGCTTGTGCTGTGGCTCTGATGGCCACATCTGTTTACTGAGGGACAGCAGATGGTGGTAAACATTTAAAATCTCCAGCAAATGGCCAAGAGTCCTTGTACTCTGAGTTAGTCAAGATGCTGGCCACATGGAAGGCGTGTGTCCATGTGGGACAAGAGGCTGGTCCCACAGGGTCCCTCAGAACTTGCTAGATGGTGCGCTTTCCCCCCTCCTGCTGTTCTAACTCCTTCCCCTTTGTTTTTTCTAAGAGCTGTGGCTTATAAGAATCTATGACCAAGTGGTTTTGAGAAGGAAAAAACTAAACATACTTGTGTTTCTTTCTTCAGGTGCTGTGGGAGACTGGTTGACGGGTGTGATTAGGGGGCTGATGGGGGTGCTTTGTAGTGAAATCCTGGGGTCCTTTTCTTGGTAGCCTTGCCTGTTTCTGGCAGATTCCTGATTCTCACAGGTAATGTTCAGAGCTAATTTCAGATCATCCCCCCAGTGCCTCTCCTTTTACTTGATATAATTGTTTCTTTAAAATGATGTCCAGTTAAAGATGAAGTGTGAAAAATATGATTTGATTACACATAGTGACCCTTGCACCTGACTTCTGATAAAAAGTAAAATCCTTATGTGACAGTACCGGTAGGTGGCAGAAAATGAATGTGTTTTCCATTGCCGGGGTGGAGTGGAACCACCACCATGTGGAAGCAGGAATGCCCATTTCATGTGACGAAGAAACGCCTGTGGCATGCGGGCCAGATGGAGTGTGCAACAGCCTTAGGAAAAGAGGTGCCCAGGGACCTTGGTTTCAAATGCAGTTTCAGAAGGAATGAAGCAAACTCCTGGATTCCAGACAGTTTGGCATCCAAGAGAAGGGAAGGACTTTCATTGGTCTGGCTCTTTTCCTTTAATCAAAAGCAAGACACAGCATCCAGCAGCTGCTTTCTCACTTCTCGTTGCCCCCAAAAACAAGCACTTGATGCGTGTGACACAAGGTGTTCTATTTTGAAATCACAATTTAAAATTTACATGGCCAGAGAAAGCTCTGGGGTCATAATTTTCCTCAGTAAAGCTTATTTTGGGAGCTTATCAGTGAACCTTCAAGGAACTGAAACATTCAGTCAATCTTTCATCAAATGAGTCTCAGCTAAACCAGCCAGTTTTACAGCAGGTTGGAACAGGATTACTGGGTACGACTGGAAAGAGATCTGGATCCCTCCCCCCCACGACTTGCTCTCTGGTCTCGGAGGTGTAGTCGCCTGGCTGGCCTGTAGAGAAAGTTGACTCACTGTGTTGATGGATTCTGTTATCAGTTCCCTCCCGTGCCCCCTGTTGTCACTCTCAGAAGGCAACCTCATGTCCTGATGGAGAAGGCGGAGACCATCCTGCATGGACCGCCTCGTCTTTTTCTGACTCCAGATCATCACTATGTCCCCTTCCTTCACTCCTGACCCTTTCTTTGTGCAAGCCCCTCTCCCCGTGTTCCTCATTCCAGACTTTCTTCTCCGTCTTCCATCTCTCTTTCTCGGCTTTCGTCCTCCTCCCTGTTCTTATTCTTGCCATTGATTTTCTTCTGCCTGTACGCTTGCTAAGACCTCCTTTTTCCTTAAAAAATAAAAAACTGAGAACACATCTTTTCTCCACTCTGCACCTCTGCTGTTACTACTCCATCTCTTTCCTTCATTATCTACCGAAACTCTTCTATTTGAGAAGATGAAATTCTGATTTGTAAATCCAGTAGGTTTTTTTCCCCTCATGGTCATCTTCGTTAGACCCTCTGTGGCCTTAACATTGTAAACTTTCTCTTCTTCCATGACCTGCGTATAATCCTCTTGGTTTTCTTCCTCCTCCTCTGACTAATGCTTTCCCTTTTTCTGAGTCTTCCTTCTTTGGCGAGCTTATCCGTTTTCTCAAACTCACTTTTCATTTTGGTGTTGAAAAGTTTACAGATTGTTTCTAACCCCAACATTTCCTGAATTTTCTGGAAATCTCCCCTCTCATAGTCTTGTTTCTTTTCTAGGCCCATTTCACATGCGGTCAGTTTCTTTTTCTCCTCTTAAGTTGTCATTTATGTAGGAGAAACATGATAGTGGACCTCACGTATGCACTGTGGTAACCAGCTCATCTGCATGGGCTGTTACATTACAGTAGATGTGACTTTTCTTGCACGTCGAACAGATGAGAGAAGTGGGAGATACCCTTAGCTTTAAACTCTTTGAATCCATCTTGGTTTGAAGCAATATCTGTTAACCTTTCCTTTCATCGATCATCTTTGAAAATTTGTGCAGACATTTCAAAGATGTCTCACCTAGGAGGACGAGAGCTGCTGACGTACTGAGTCAAGTGTGTGTGTCTGTCCCCGTCTCTGGTGCGCAGGGACAGGAGGAGCAGCAGGTGACCAGGGAGAATGGTGCGCGCCTGGATTAAGGTCATGCCTGTCTGCTTGATAGTAAGAGGACATTCCCCGGTGATTGATTAAACGAGTCACACTATTTTATATCCAGATCCTATATGTATAGCATCTCAGAATAAAACTCTTAGACGTGTTTCAGTGTGAGGTGGGGCTTTCATTAAAGTCTGGGTGCCACACTGGGGAGTGGAAAGACCAGAACTGGGGCCAGCAGCAACTCTTAAGAGGTAGAACTAAATCCGCCACCAAGAGTCAAGCTGATTTTAGGACCTAACAATAGTGGTCGAGTGTAGGTGCGAGAGGTGTTAGTCTCGGGGTCATTCGACCAAGTCCAAGGTTCGGAAGCCCAGTGAGTCGTTAGGTCATTGAGCACACGGACGGCACAAATCAGAAGAGCAGAAGGAGAGACCAGAAACCGGTGCGTGGTCTGCATCATGAGGAAATCACAATACTTCTGTCTTGGTCTGGAGCCCAGTCCTATTGAGCGGACAGCCGAGAGCGCATAGATAACTAAATGAACCGGGCTAGGGACGTGCTGGGTTCCCCTGACTAACATGGAGGTGAGCAAGGGCAGAGAAGGCAGGTCTGGAGGGGATTATTGAGGAGCTCATGAAGGGCGTGTGGAGCTCTCTAGTGTGAATAGTCCACATTTAGATAAAAGCGAATGTATAAGGAGCTCAAAGTAACACAGCGGTCAGAAACCCTGTATCTCCTTTTTTGCCAGAGAATAAAGTGGTGAATTGTTTAAGACTATGAATGGTTCTATATTGAACCAATAAAATTTCTCTCTATATAGACGTTTTCGTTCTTTATATTTCACCAAGCATTTATTGAGTTCCTAATAAGAAAGCTAATAAAGGACCCGATCACTGGTCAGTGAGTATTTACTGAATGTGTTCTGGGTCCCTCCCGTGTTCAGATGTGCTCTTTACTGCTGCTGTCTGCGTCTAAGTGTGGATCAACACCGTTATAGCCCCGGGACCGGAGCAGGAAGCCCGTGCCACAGCGGCCTGTTCACCTGCTCTTGGCAGGAGGGTGCTCCAGATGCCTGTGGTTTCAGAGGAATTAAAGGTTATGGCATTTAAGATTATTTAAAATCACTTCGGATAGAGATTTTTTAAAAAAGATTTTAGTTTTCCTTTTTCTCCCCAAAGTGCCCCTGGTACATAGTTGTATATTTTTAGTTGTGGAGAATTTCCTTCTTTTTTAAGGCTGAATTATATTCCATCATGTGTATATGGCACATTTTCTTTATCCATTCGTCTGTCAATGAACACTTAGGTGGTTTCCACATCTTAGCTATTGTGAATGATGCTGCAGTGCACTTGGAGCTGCAGAATCTCTTCAACACAGTAATTTCATTTCCTTTGGATATATATCCAGAAGTGGGATTACTGGATCATATGGTAGTTCTACTTTTAATCTTTTGGGGAAACTCCATACTGTTTTCCGTAATAACTGTACCAATTTACGTCTGTCAGCAGTGCACAAGGGTTTCCTTTTCTCTACAGCCTTGTCAACAGTTATCTCTTGTTTTTGTAATAATAGCCACACTAATGAGCGTGAGGTGATAGCTCACTGTAGTTTTGATTTCCATTTCCCTGATGCTTAGTGATGTTGAGCACCTTTTCCTATACCTGTTGGCCATCTCTATGTCTGGAGAAATGTGTACTCAAGTCCTTTGCTGGATAGAGATTTTTTAAATAAGCTTTTACTCATTATAAAAACTGTTCTTGATAATAATTTAGTATTTTATTTGATTTTGATATTCCTAATTGATAAAAATCATCATTATAGAAAACTGCAGAAAACATGAACAAAGTTAAAAGCACCCATGATTCCACTTTGTAGAAATACCCACTATTAACACTTGGGTGTGTTTCTTTGTGACCTTCCTCCACCCCCCATATTTTAACAAAATTGCAGTGGCATTGCATATGAAGTTTCGTGTCGTGATTATGTCACTTAGCGTTGATGACACCAGGAACATTTAATCCCAGCCTTGACTGTGCAGTTCTGCTCAGGGCTGAACCATAGTTTGTGCAGACCTTTGATGTTAGGTTATTTACAATATTTTACTATTGTAAAACAACGTTCAGATACCTATGTTTATGTGTGGCGTTTGTCTGCATCTCTGATTCTTTCCTTAGCATAGATTCCTGGAAGTGTGGTTGTTAGTTTAAACATACCTGGCTTACCTCCAGAAGCAAGGACCATTTGGAAGTTTGTGGTTTCCCTGGATCCCCAGGTTAACACCACAACAACGAGGCGGGGAGGGAACAGATGCTGGTAACGGAGCAGACAGGGCCTGTGGTCTGATGGCCTGAGTGACCCAGAGCTCTCGCTGGGTCCGGGTCTGCTGTCCAGTGGGTTCCCCTGGTTGAGGGAAGAGGTTGAAAGGACCCGTGGATGGTGTGTGTTGTAGCCATGGCCGCTCTGTGCTTAATGGTCTGAGGGCTTCTGTGTGTCCTGTGTGTGTGAAGGTGAGAGGAACTAACATGGCCTTTGTGGTGTCTGTTCAGTAGGATCATATTAATTATTGCTACTTACTTGCTGTTGCTATATGAAAAGTTCCAGTTTTTCTCTTAATGTTCCAGTATGCATTTAGCCTTTCAGATTCAAACTTCCTAAAAAGTTTTCAATCTGTGCTAGGTATATTAGATTTTGTTTTTCTTTAAAAAACTCCTGGTTCTAAATTACTAGTTGCAGGCGCTGGGGATGAGAGAGGGAGGGAGGAGATGGGGAGGCTGTGGAAGGGCACCCGAGGGACTGTCATGTTACGGGTTTGAAACTGTTCTGATTCTTGACTGTGGTGGATACACGAACCCACACACGTGGTATGATTGTATAAACCAGGTAAACAGACGGAGAAATGAGTGTGGCTAACACTGGGGACATCTGAATAAGGTCGGTGGGTTGTCTCCATGCTGTACTGTGGCGGTGATGGGGCTGTGTCAGTGTCAGTATTGTGGTGTGATATTGCATTGTAGTTTTGCAGGATGTTACCGTTGGGTGAACTGGGTGAAGCACACTTGGGATCTAGCTGTATTATTTCTTACAACCGTGTGTGAATCTACAATGATCTCTGTAAAAATTTCAATTAAAATATATTTTTTCTAATTCTAAAAATGGGTAATTTTCGATAGTGTTATGTTTTCTGCTTAATGACAAATTTGAAATCAGGTTGATATTCACAAGTACTACGTTTTATCTATATTTTTTTCCATTAAGCTTGTCCAACATGAACAGAAAGAACAAATGCTTTTAAAAATTTCACTATAAATAAGTTTTTAAAAATGTGAAATAATTTTCTTTTTCCTCTCTTTCAGCAATGAAGACTTTGAATTCATTTCAGGAACACGCATGCGCAAACTTGCCCGAGAAGGCCAGAAGCCTCCCGAAGGTTTCATGGCTCCCAAGGCCTGGACTGTGCTGATGGAGTACTACAAATCCTTGGAGAAGGCTTAAGCCGCTAACGCAGTCCCTCGGCCTCTGACACTCGCCTCTGACACTCCCTGTTAACAAGAAGGGACCACTTAGCTACTGCTGGCGTTTCTTTGTGGTTGTGTCTGTCTGGATACGCTTCCTAAAAACAGACCATTTTCCTTAACTAGCATCAGTTTTGGTTTGCCTTATGAGTTCTGTTTTGGACTAGTGTAACACACTGCTGGTTTTAATGTATCTTTTCCACTTATTATAGTTAGTATTCCTATAATGCAATTTTAAAATCTTGTCTTTTTATATTGTATTTATGCTTCTGTATCATGATTTTCTCAAGCTGTTACATTAGTTGTAACCAACAGTATACACATTGAATCTCACTTCTCATCCCTTGAAAAAGGAAAAAAAAAATCCTGTAAACAATAAACTTGGCTAGACTTTGTTTTGGAAATTTTACAAGACATCTGTAGCAATTAGGTTTTTTTCCTACATTGAAAATATGAACTGCTTTCTCCCTTCCTTCCTTCCCATCAGCTATTGATCTCTCAGCTGTTAGAATCTGAAGTCCTCTTAGGATCTGTGTAAACCCTGAATGAACTTTCTTTATTCAATAAAATTAAACTTTTCGCTTCTTATATGATAGCTTTTATGTTGTTTTGTTTATACATACTGTTTTTTCTTGTGAAAAGTTTCCGATGGAGGAGGGAAAATACAGGCATCTTTCATTCCTGGAGTCTGATAATTACTTCCTAACACTGTGTCTCATAGTGAATTTTTAGGTGGGAAAATAACGATGCATTCTCAGTCTATCCAAAAACTCAACCAGTTTCCCCAAACATCTCTCTAATATTCCTAAACAGCTGACATGATGGTACCAGTAACAGAGATGGTGGAGGGAGGGGAGGGATGCCAGTGGGTCCACTTTTTAGGGGCAGGGAATGGGGGCTACATATCAAGTTTGCTTTTGCAGGATATCATCAAATAGAAAATTCAAGTGGAGATGCTTATTTAGGAACTGGATATACAATTTTGGTTGAGATGCCAGCATTTTTGATTTGCAGTCATACTTTCTATGATGAAATAATCTTGCATGATCTGGGCTTGAAAATTGAGCCTCTAAAGAGACGGCAGATCACACATGAAGGCAGCGTCCTGTCATTAAGGCCAGTGGGAATGAAGTACCACTAGGAAAAGAGGTAGAAGGAAAAATAGAAAAAAAGGAAAAATGGATCATTGAGGGAGTCAATTAGAAAGTTGGTAAATAGAAAAACATGGACACTGTGAGTCGATATTTTCTGATGGGTACATTTATTCACTCGTGGATACTGAATAAAAGTACTCATTAGCGTGTGATGTGGAGGGTATGTGGATGTATATGTTGATGGGGAAAGTTAGAGGTGATCGTTGATATTCCTTTTTTGGTGCCACATTATCTAGATCTCTTTATTGCGGGAGAACTCCTTTCTATGAGTCTGCAAAGTTGAAGGGCACCGTAGGTTCTCCCTCTCCAACCCGAATAGCTAAGGTGTGACAGCAGCTCACCTCAACTAATTCAGAAACTCCCCCCCGGAAGTGTTGAACGTGTAGGAAGTGACGCAAACATGTAGAGACAGGATGAATCGTGGCTTCATGGTGGCAATGAGAGTCGAGATTCTGGGGGTGGGCTGTCTTGTGGAGGTGGCACCCACGGGAATAGGGCTCCTGTGCTGAAGTAGCATCCCATCTAGCATATTGCAGTGCCGTGGCCTCGGCTGAGTCCTCTGCCTCCTTTCATTTTCTAAGCCTTGTTCTCTTGCATTTTCTGTCAGTTCTGTAAGATACCCAACAGGCTTCCCATAAATTCCTTTGCTGCCTGAATTATCTGGAATTCATATTGTTTGCTACCAAGAACCCTGATCATAGCAGGTGGCATGTAAAAAGATGTGTATTTCACATGAAGATCTTGATACTGCTAAATTCAAGATGATTTTTACTGTCAGCATATTTTAAAATTTAAAAATATAGAAAATAATGTTTAATACTTGGCACTCAGAAAACTTATCCTTTTAAAACTACAAAAATGTGCTCATAAAGTCAAGGTTAATAGCATTAGGGTGAAATGTAGTCTAAAAAATAACTGTGTTCTATCATGGAATTGTCCTTTCTGAGTCTGGTCCTTGCTGTGTCCTCTGCCCGCCAACCCACCATTGGAGACTTAATGAAAACATGATTCTAGGCCCCTGTGCTCTTGGGATTGTCCCCCCACCTGTGTGTTCCAGAGAGATGGGGAAGAAAGTAAAAGCACTTAATGATTTCCACCAGTCCACAGGCTAGTATGTGTGCCTTTAATCTACAAATCTGATATATGCAGGAGTTTTATTTTTCCTCTTCGCAGTTCATAAAAATGAGCCCAAACCAATCTTTAGAACATTCAACCTTTACACCAAACCTCTCCTGCCACTTGGTCTTGGAAATCTTGGTGCCATTTTTATCTGTCCACTCACTGAAAAAGGGAATGGAAAAATAATAATTTTTTTTAAAGGAAAGAAGAAAAGAGAGTGCAATCATCTTGGCAAACATGTAATGTTTTAAATTTGTCAATTCTCTATCCCACTGTGATAATCAAGACCACATATTTGAGTTTCATTTCCATCCAAGAGGGGAGCAATTACGTCTATCTCTTGGAAGTCAGCATTCAAATACTTCATCAGGAAAAATTCGGAAGTCATGCTTCTCACATATGGTATGTTTTTATTAGCACATATGTATCCAGGGGTGGGTTGGATCACAGGAAGTATTTGCCCACTGGGCCTCATTTATGTGTGGGGTATATTTCTTACTGGGCCTACAAGCATCTTTGTATTTCTGCTGGATTCCATTCCCTACTCACACAGTCTTGTCCTGAATATGATTACATAGAACTTGTGCAAAAAACATCCTGCCCACCTACCTCCCAGTCAGCCTCTCTGGACTGAGGGAAGAGCTGGCCTCCCTAAAGATACGTACTTGAGCACTACGATTGAGCAGGGGTGTGTTAAGATTGAATCCTGTATCTTGACTTCCTGCTTGCCCAGATTCCTGAGGAAAATGGCACCAGAATTTAGGGCTTAGATTTGAGGAACTGATATTGGAAACATCGAAAATATCATCATTACCCTTGACCTCCCAGACCTGTGCCAGCACCAAGCATCTGTAACAATCTGCCTCTGAAGAAGAGGAAAACATCTCTGCTGAAATGATTTAGAGCACCGACTCCTTCTCCGCTTTTCTTCCAACCGCTCTGGCTTATCCCCTGTAAGTGTTTGTTCTCCCCAAAAGCAAAACCACTCCTATTGCCTAAGAGAACGGAGGAATCTGTTAAAAGCAAACATCCTGGGGCCTTGCTGCACAATCAGAGCCCCAAGAAAAAACAGCTGAGTGTGAGTAATTCAAAGGCAAGGCTTGAGTTCTGTCTGACACATGTCTGCTTCCCCCTGGCTGCCCAGAGCCCGGCCCTAAATGACTTCCACCTGAGCTCAGCGCGGGGTTGCTGCTGCTCCGTGTGTCGAGGGGCACATGTATATGTCCCACATAGGTGGGGAAGAGGGAACCTGACTTTAGATATGTTGTGGGCGAACTCCAATGGGATACTCACTTGAAGCTGCTAAAGAATTTTGAGTAAGAAATAAGTTAAAAGTTTAGTTATCTAGGAAATGTTTTGGCTTAAGCAGAGGCACAAGCTTAAGGGAGAGTATAGTTTTGTGGTTAAGAATTCAGGCTCTAAGGTCGAACTTGACCAAGTCCTTGCTGGTTGTGGGACCTTCAGCTTGGTGAGGCCTCAGTTTCGTTATCTGTGGAATGAAGGTTGTAGTCAGGAATTATATGAGGTAACGCGTGTAAAGCACGCCTCCTTTATTATTACTTATTATTTTATTATTTAAAGATGTAGTCTTTTGGTGAAAAACACAGTGATAACGATATGAGACTAGACCTTGTCATCTTTGCTGCATAATACCATTCTCTGAGCAGTGACTCGAGGCAGACGGAGCTTAGACACAAATCTAAAGGCCGTGAAAACGCAGTACCCCTGTTTCACCCACACTTTTTTCCCCTCATTTTTTCCTTGCGTCCAACTTCTCTCATGTTCCCTAGATTAAGAAAACAAGTAGATTTTTGCAGAGAGAAAAAGCAGAAAAAGGTACACATTTGCCTAAAGCAAGCATAGACTAATCCAAACGCAAAAGAAAAAATCACTGAAGAAATGATAACACTTTGGGAAAGTGGACTCAAGCAGAAGGTCAGGAGTAGAAAGGCAGTTTCTTCTCGGCCTGAAGTTTAATGAGAAAGGTCTGCTTGAGTTAACATGGTCATTGGTTTATAGGAAAGCTGCATCTTACAAGGACTACACTGTTCCTACCAAAGCTGAGCTCAGCTTGTTGGTACCTCTGATCGAAGCATAAAATCTTACATGTATTTAACGTTCAGAATTGAACTATAAGTGGTGTTTCATTGCCACTAATTACCGGAGTCTTCTGTGGCCAGAACAGATAGGGCACAAAATAGGAAGGTGAACACAAACCTGTGCACTGTTTTCCCAGAGTTTTCCGCACGGGGATTTTTTTTCCTGTTCATGTGGTCAAAAGATCTCATAGCTAAGAGTAGAGGGTGAGCAAAGAAGAGGATAAGATTTACATTTATCTCGAACAATGTAATCAAAATCTCAATGCTAGCTAACATTTACTGAGCGTTCATTGTTATTTGCCAGCCACTGTGCTAACTGCTTTCCATGTATTATTTTGTTTAATGCTTGTGGAAATAACTGGCAAGTAATCAATATTATTAAGAAAGGAGAGGGAAAAAACGAAAGTTTTAAAATAAGAATTGAAATAAAAATTGAGTATAGTTTTCTTAGAGAAATTAAAAGTTAACTGTGATAGGTTGGGTATAAGATGAACGTGCAAAACCCCAAATCACACAAATGTACAAAAATCAAAATCTCTATTAATAAAAATGAAAATGTCTGTTGGAGGAGGTCGTGGAGAGGACGTGACCTCCGGGGACCTGAGAGCTGACCCAGCGATCGGGGGGCTCCTCCCCGCTCCCTTGCTCTTGGAATGTCCGCTGCGCCCACCGTCCCCATCCCCGGAGCGGTTCACGGATGCGGCCTTGAGAGAGCAACGTGTTGTCGAGACCGTCTGCATGGTGAGGGCGACTGAGCCCCCGTGAAGGCCGATATAAACTGTCAGGTTCTGGTGCGCGGGGGCGGAGATCTGCTGCTCTGACGCCCCGAGACAAGCCTCTAGTCTGTCCTCTGCTGCTTTCACCTGCCACCTCCCAACCTGGGGCGGGGGGCTGCCTCTTTCTTACTCTCTCCCCGCCCTGCGTGCACAGGGGCCCGGTCAAACTTCATCCCGGAACCCCGCAAGGTTGCGAACCAACAGTGACCCAATAATGACAGCCACACAACCTGTAAAATACTTAGGAACAAAATTAAGAAGAAAAGAAACAAGATCTACTTGAATAAAAGTATAAAATTGTATGAAAAGACATAAAGCAAGTCCTAAAAAAATGGCACTGTATACCTGGTCCTAGGTGAAAAGACTTCAAACCATAAAAATCTCAATATTCCTAAAATTAGTGTTTGAGGCAATTAAAACCTCAATGATTTTTTTGGGCGGAGGAATTAGATAAAATAATTTTTCATTTGGAATAATAAATACCAAGAATAGGCAAGAAAATTCTGAGAAAGAAGTGAGGGGAGACTGAGCCAAAGACTCGTGAAGAAGAAGTCGTTGTTTGAAGCCACTGAGTTCTGGGGTGCTTTGTCCCCAGCAAGCACTAATTACTGCAGAGACCCAGGCATGTGTGTCCTAACTCAGGTGTACTCGCCAGCTGAGGACGGCTGGGAGGTTTGGGTTGTGGTGAAGGTAAAGAAAATAGGAGTCTGGAGAAGGAGCTGGACATTTTATGACAAGAAGGATAAACCATAGGATCACTTAGAATAGCAGGGGCCGGACGTAAAATAATTAGGCAGCGGTGTATATTTAAACACGGTGTTGAGTTCCGAGCTATAAAATAGAATAAATAAGGAAACAACAGATAAGCAAAATTCGCTAGACCGGGAGTTGCAAACTTTGACCCGGCTCGCTGTCTGTTTGTGCAAATACAATTGTGTAGGAGGAAAGCTACTCCACTCGGCTGAGTATTGTCTGTGGCTGCTTGTGCTCCAACAGCAGAGCGGAGTCATTGAGACAGAGAGCCTGTGGCCTAAAAAGCAGAAAATATTCACTCTCTGGCCCTTTGCAGGAAGTTTGCTGATCCCTGCTCTAGACTGACAATTGCTTCTCCAGTGTGGAGTCCCTACTAAGAGGAGGGACAGGCTTGGGGACAATTGCTTCTCCAGCGTGGAGTCCGTCCTAAC
>NC_060269.1:3120641-3175122 GCF_021613505.1 Equus quagga | reverse complement strand
GTCCCTACTAAGAGGAGGCACAGGCTTGGGGACAATTGCTTCTCCAGCGTGGAGTCCGCCCTAACAGGAGGGACAGGCTTGGGGAATGGAGCAGTATGGCCGTATGGAGTCTGTCTCCTCCTTCCAGTCCCTTCTCCACTTGGAGGGGCATGGGAGGGTCGGGGAGAGGGCAAAGGGAAGAGACTCAATCCTTCAGTGGATTTAACCCCATGAAATGAAAGAACTCAGGGTGGTGCACCCTCAGCTGCCCATATTATGGGGTGAGATTGGATGTGTAAGACAGTAAAATGTCCAAACAATTCAGTAAGTGTCACACATCCAATCTGACTCCATCTGGGGCTATGTTGACTGAACCGTTGACTGAGTAGACCAAAGTTCTTAGCATCATGTTGATCCAGCAACATTTCTTCTGGTAATGGGAACTAAAAATTTGTGAATACAAATAATTATATTTTTTAAGTAGCTACAATGCAGAGAATAAAAATAAATATGAATTTTAATAAGCAATAATTCCATTAGTAGTTTTTTCACTTCTACACTTATAACAACAATTACAGATTCACAAAGGTTGGTGATGGGCATGTCAGGCTTATCAGCGGAGCCATGAAGTGTGTGTGCTGACAGACTATCACGCCTGTGGTCAGCATACGTCAGCTAAGGTTCCTATGACAACATTCACCTTTGTGTTTCCTGACTTCCATATTTTAATTTGTTTCTGGTGCATTGTATTAACATTTTCCTTTGCATTTAGTTTCCTCTTTAAAAATGAGAACAAAAGGAAAATTTTAATGCCCCAGTCTCTCAGGGCAGTTACCATATGCCACATAATAGCTGCATTGGGGGTCTTAAGTTTTTATATGTGTAAGACTTTGGAACAACAAGGAGGGGACTTGGTTCCTTTTATTCATATCTCTAATGAATTAAAAGTAATGTGCTCTGTTTGCCTAAAAATTTTTCTCTTACTGCCAGAAATGAACAAAAGAGAACAAAGAACCTCAATAAAGCAAAGAAAATATAATACAGCTTAGAGACAAACATGAAAACTCCGTTTTGAGTCATTAAAATTACATTAAATGGAAACTCTTAAGAGGCAATTTTTTTAAAAGGGTCTGGAGTCATGACTTCTACCATCAGAGAGAACAGAGGCCATATGGAAAAAGCAAAGAGCTCTGTATGCAGGGCAGTTTGGGGCATTGTGTTAAATGAGATTTTTAGAAGTGTGAAAGTACGTGTTCCAGAACTTTCCATATAGTAGAATTTCAATGTATATTTGCTTCCTTCCCTTTTGAGGTAGACATGATGAATTGTCTAGACTTTATTCCACTTTCTGTATAGACAGGACCCTGATGGTGTTGAGGTTGGCTATGTGCCAAGTGGGGTCATGCAGTGCTTTGACTGTGACAGCCTTGACTCAGGGTTCCCAGCCTCCCTTGTAGCTATCGTTGACCATAGGACCAATTCAGGCCAAGGAGACCTAAGAGGAATTCTGTTGGAGTGCAGGCTTTGCTTTCCTCATAAAACAGACAAGACCACTAGCCACACAGTAGTGCCCTTTTTTTCTATGTTAGGCAAGCTTAACAATGCTTCCTTGGTAAGCTCTGTAACTAGATATGATGGATGGTATCTAGCAATTTCTGTTCGATCGTATTTGAAAAAAGTCTAAAGAAATGTATTTAAATTGTGGCCTTGATCCATGTGTATTAAAGTCACCTGGGTTGGTATCTGTGGGTTGAGGCCAGGAATATGCATTTTAAATACATGCTTTGTGTCATTCTTATGCACCCTGAAGTTTTATATCTGGTGGCAGAAAAGCTGAGATGGGTGGTTCTTTTGAATTGATTTGTTTAAAAAGGTATAGTATGTTTTGATTTGGATACGCATGCTGATGAAAGAGCTTAATAAGCTTTGGACTTGACTATCATCTCCAGAAGCAGGGTTTAAGGAGAAGTTACTGTTTAGAATCACAGAGTAAACTCTGGTCCTTTGGACATTTTGAGAAATATTTGAGAGCAGCCACTATATTTTCAGCTAGAGCCAGAAGTGGAAGAACGGTCTTCTCCTGAACTAGGGCTGTGAAAAGTCTTGTCTCCTTTCCTAAAAGTTTAAAACATATTGGCTTTTCCATAAATATTTCTCAGGGATTCCTGAAATACTAAGGGCTCACAATCTTTTTAAGGAAAAGAACAAGACCACCACTAACACTAAAAACATTTTTTTTTTTTTTGAGGAAGATTAGCCCTGAGCTAACTGCTACCAATCCTCCTCTTTTTGCTGAGGAAGACTGGCCCTGAGCTAACATCTGTGCCCATCTTCCTCTACTTTATATGTGGGACACCTACCACAGCATAGTGTGCCAAGCAGTGCCATGTCCACACCTGGTATCCGAACCGGCAAACCCTGGGCCACCGAAGAGAAATGTGTGCACTTAACAGCTGTGCCACTGGACCGGCCCCTGAAAACATTTTTAAATTTTCTTTCTTTCCGGATCCTAGGTTACCTCTTCAGGCATTTTCAGTCAGCCTGGTCCAAGACTCCATGCAGGAATTGACAAAACAGCCTAGATAGCCCAGCTTCCTTGGCTGAAAGACTTATAATCAGGTAAATGGGCCTTTAATTTTAAAAAGGAAAAGTTCTTTTAACAGGTGTTATGAGGTATCTACAGACATCTCCAGATTCCCCCAAAGTTGATCCTGCTGTAGAAGATCCTCCGACACTAGGGAATAGAGCCCTGGAGCCCCACATGGTGTGATGCTTCCTGTCGCCCCTTCTGCTGCGGTGGTGGGGATGATACTGGCCCTGATATCAGTTCCCCTGCATTAAACCCAGCATATATGGGGTTAAAACCAAAGCATTCATCCCCTCTCCCTGCTTACTCCCTGGCTTCCTGGCACCAGAATCCACCATCCCCCATGGAGGCAGACCACCAAGAACAGCCACCTGCAAATTCTGTGATGTCTTCCTCCTCCTTCTTGCAAGCAATGGAAGGCTGATGGGAAAACACAAACCAGCAAGGCCACGGGATCTCCCTCCCTACAAGGAGCTGCATTCCTTGCAACCTTTAAAACCTCTGGCCTCCCATCTTTTGGGGAGATGAGAAGAGACGAGCTGAATTTGAGGGCTCACTCTCATCTCTGGGCTGATGTCACCTGAAATAAAAACCCTTTCCTTGCCATAAGCCTGGTGTTCCAATTTTTATTTTGCCCCTTGTGTGGCGGGTAAAGAACCTATATTTGTAGCCGGTAACAGGGACCTGACGCAGGCATCCTTGTCTTTGGGGCCATGCCCGTCTCCCCTTCTCTCAATATTTCTGTCTCTCTCCATGTCTCTCCACCCACAATGGAAAGGTTATAAAATATGAGAGGAAGGAACATTTCAGTCTCAGAAGAACACCTGCCACCAGAGGTCTCTAGGCAAGATTTTCAATGTTTACATTTTTTTTCCAACTTTTCTTCATGCCCTAAGGAATGCAAGGCAGCTCTATCACGCTTCATGGAGTCCAGGCATCCCCTTACCACTAGGGACAGCTCCCTGCCTCTCAGGGTCCAGGAACGACTTGTGGAAGATCCCCTCCTTCCAGTCCTGCAGTAAGCCACAGGATGCAGCTATGGGAGGTTGGAAGTCAGAATCTATCCAAGCAAGTGACTCTTTATGATAACCAGGGCTTCCCATTCTGGGAGCGTACGTAAAAGTGAAATTGATTTAAAAGTGCTGGAGAAAATCTCGTTACAAAAAAATAAGAAAATATAAGTGAAAAAAACAAAAATGGAAAAATGGTCAACTACACGAGATTTGTTATTAATGCAAATTAAAACAACGTCAAGGGTCTTGTTTTATTCTGGGTAGAACGCAATGAAGTTAGATGGCAGGGGTGAGGGTGGGGGAATTTCGCTGACGCCAAGCCTTCTCACTTGCGCTCCCTGAGTGTGCAGGAGAGCATCGCCGTCCCCCACCTCTGGCAGTAGGGGTTACTGATGTCCTTAATGGGAGCAATTTCATGTGTGTGGAGGGGTGAAGCCTCCTGCAGTAAGAAGGAAGCATTTGGGGGCTGGCCCTATGGCCGAGTGGTTAAGTTCGCATGCTCCGCTTCAGCGGCCCAGGGTTTCTGTGATTCGGATCCTAGGCGTGGACATGGCACTGTTCATCAAGCCATGCTGAGGCAGTGTCCCACACGCCACAACTAGAAGGACCCACAACTAAAAATATACAAGTATGTACCAGGGGACTTTGAAGAGAAAAAGGAAAAATAAAATCTTAAAAAAAAAAAGAAAGAAGCTTTTGCCTTGGACCCAGCTGGAGCAACCACTGTAAATTTCCGCCCAGGAGTGTGACCTGAGACCAGCGGGGTTTTAGGTAAATAACTCTGGCCACGTGTGCTGAGTGGAGAGGAGGGACTGAAGAGCAAGAGGCAGAGGGCCCACTTATAAAAGGCCTGCACTTTTTCAGACGGGGGCTGGGGGCCTGGCTTAGGTGCTGACAGCAGTGATGGAGACAGGCGGAGGCCCTTACCATCTTCCCGAACAGCCCTGGGCCTCACCGCTCTGACTGTTCTGTGGTGGCCACGCATGCTTTCAATTCATTGCTCACTTGCAGGTGAACTTTTGACAATGTGATTCCACAAAATCAAGTTTGTTCCTTTTGTGGCAGCTCCGGAGACCTGATGTGTCTGCTTTTAGTGTCTGTGCCTCGGGGAAACCTCTGCGGGCCCCCTCTTTCCCCCTTCTCCAGTGGCCTTCCCTCGAATCATTCCACCAATACTGCCATGTTACCGGATACTCCCTCCAGGTCCTAAGAAGCCTGCGGTGCGAACTTCCCATGAGTCTCTAGGCTGTTTCTCAGAAAACTGCAAATGTCTTTTCTTGATTGGAATTTCAGGATCTGTGAGGAAGAGCACTGAGGAAACGATGCTCCTCGGCAATGTATGCTGTGGGCGGTACGTGCCAGGCACCATGCAGAGTGCTTGACCCACATCAACCCTTGTAATCTTCACAGCCCCACCGTAGAGGGAACACCTTTGTCTGTTTCACAGATGCAAAAACGGAGACTTCAGTTAAGTCTCAAGGTCACACGCTAAAAAGTGGTGGAGTTGGGGACAGGAACCAAGGTGTGACTGATTCCAGAGCCTGCCCTCGTGTGCAACCGGGTTTCTGTTGAAGGAGTTGGAAGTGTCCGGAGATGCAAATTAGCCCTTCAAGAGGAGTAGGTACTTAAAGATAACAGTATAATAAAGATGCAGGAATAATACGTCGTTGAACATCTGCCGTGCGCCAGGTTCTGTGTCGAGTTCTTTATACAACGTATTTCGTTCTTGCAGCAGACTTAAGAGCTGGGTAAAACCCCCATTTTACAAATGGGAGAACTGAAGCTCAGAGAGGTTAGGGGAGTTATTTAAGATCACAAAGCTACTAAAATGCAAAGTCAGGACTAGACTCGACCTCAGGAATTCTGCAAAGGTGGCTACGACTAAACACTAGTTTGTATGTATTTTCTGATTCTTATAATATGCTTGGAGTTGAGGCTGCTTCATAATCGAGACTTACAGGGTTTTCTGGAGTTTATCTGAAAAGCTCCTGGATCAGAACTGCTTCTGATACTTGATCCCTGGACCTGTTATGGAATCCAAAGTGGGTTCCATCCTGGTGAGTTAAATCAGACTCTCCACCAGGATCCGTCATCTCACAAAGTAAAGTATATTTGCAGCAAATGGGAGACCATGAGGAATCATCTCCAAAGTCATGGTGTCTACAAACAAAGAGAAGCAGGGACGTTTATTTCGGACGGGGAATGAATATTTAAAGGAGAGAGGTGGGTATCCTCTTGTGCAGCCTCAGTTGGAAAACATGCTTCCACATACACTGCAGGTGATGGCAATAAGGCCTCAGCTCCTATGGAGAGATCCAAGCATTCAAAATACGGCAAAGGTCACAGGCATAGCTCTCGTGGTGAGGCTGGGGCTGGTTCAGGGAGGTTGGTGACTGCACCTCCTCAATGTAACAACAGGAAAAAAACAGTTAAATGCTTCCAAACCCACCCTTGAGTTCCTTGGGGTAACTAGTCAGTGAAAAAATCCCTCCTCTATCTTTATCCTGCTCTTCATTCTCGAGGGGCACAGGTTGAAGCTCCTTCTTTTGCAACTGCTTCCTGCCGAGTGTGGGCGTTGTCATAGGGGCCAGTAGAGGAGCAGAACTTCCAGCTAATCTCACATAGGTTTGTGGGTCACCACAGGCCCAGCCCTGAGTTGTTCGTAACAACCATCTGTAATCTTATGGCCTCAACGCCTTTAGTATACGTTTAGGATCTGGGCGTACTTGCCCCCTCCCTCCAGGTTCCACCAGCTCTTTCATAGTCTCCGTACCGCGTTGCCCATCCTTCTCTGATGGACCTAGTCTTGCTGCCCAGGAACATGCAACCTCCTTGGAAGTGGACCATACCTAAATGGTGTGGGATTGGTTAGGATCCAGGGCAGAACCTGGAGTGGATAGCCAGTCATTACTTATCTGGATAGTGTCACTGACAAATAGAAATGACAAGCAATAGGATATATTGGAGTATATGAGGAAGCCATTTGGTGTAAACCTAATTCGACCTGACTTTGTTTTTTCCAAAAGGGCCTGATGTGGCCATTGAGCATGCTTTGTATACCTGCTTTAAACGTTTCCTGTGGCAAGCACAGATGGCCTTAAGATAAAGGTGCAATGTCCCCCCACATTGGCATTTCCTTAAGGATAAGCATCTTTCCTTAGGCTAGGAACTGATTGCTGTGCTCACCTGTGACCACTGAGCTCAAGACAACAGACCTGCCACCCTGCTGTGTCCACTGAGACAGGAGACCTACCTGCTGTGTCCATCCATTGCTGTGCCGACAGAGCAGTCTCGCGACTATTGTAAAAGGGACATTTCAATCCTATGTGAAACATCCTCTTTGGGGGTATATAACCACTCTGTACACCCCACTTCTTTGGTGCCCTTTCTTCCTTTGGGAAGAAAGGCCCCAGGCCATGGTCCTCACATTTTAGCTCAGAATAAACTCTCCCAAATTTTCATTTATAGATTGGTTATGGATTATTTTCGTCGACATCACCAAAACAAGAGTTTCAAATCAGAGAGTGCTTTGCAGGAAAACTTGGAGTCATCAATTGTCTGTGACGATCTCTCTTGATGTTCAGGCATGGGCGCCTTTTTTTACCCTTGCACGGTGGATCCAAGGGGTGGCTCCTTCTAATTTTAGGGAAGAGTGTGTGGTTAGTAACACTAAGCAAGGCCCTACCCAAATAGGATTTAGCTGATTTGGGACCACTCACTCTTCTAAGTTTTAAGACATACCCAATTTCCCAGTTCATATGGGTAGAGTTTCACCTCTCTAGGCAAGGAGTTTACATATTTATTGAGTGCATCTACCACCTGCTTCAGATTGATTATGTGTTTGATTGCCATGGAAACCTCTGGGTCTGGGTTTGTGAGCAAATCTGAGTCTTTAGGGAATGGCCTCCCATAGGTCATTTCAAAGGGGCCAAGGTTCAGTTTGTCTTTTGGAACTGCCCTTATCTGAGTGAGGGCTGATGACGATCAAGGCTGCCCCAGGGAGAGAAGGCCAAGGCATCCTGCCCTACATACCCAACTGTATCATCCTCCGGGAAGCATAGGACGTCCTGACCTGATCCGACCTGATTCCTATCCAAAGTTATAGGTCCACCCAATAACCAGACCCCACCTGCACTGATACCATTTTAACAATTTTTTTCATGATCTTTCCTTGGTCTTGTAAAGAAATAACTCACATACCTATGCCTTATAAATTTAGCTCTAACCCTCAACCCATTGCAGCTGTTTCCTGCCCACGGGTCCTGTCCCCATGCTGCTCCGTGCTGTTCTCTGAACAAAGAGCACTACTACCAGACCTTAAGAGTCCAAGAAATCTTTCTGTCAACTCCTCAGCTTGCCAAGCCCACATCAAGGGCTATTGGCAGTAATTTTAGCCAATTTTTCCGCATCTCTTGGCACAATCTAGCCAAGGTCCTCTTTAAAGTTTGATTGACCCGCTCAGTTTTTCCAGACAATTGTGGTTTCCAAGTGGCATGTAGCCTCCATTTAATTTTTAAAACTCTGGCTACTTCAGAGGTTATTTTTGATATAAAAACTGGCCCGTTGTCACACTGAATTGATCTAGGCAACCCCAAACGGGGAATTATTTCTTTTAACAACACTTTTGTTACCTTATTCACCCTTTCCGACCTATAAGGAAGGGCTTCAATCCATCCAGTAAATGCATCCAAAAACACTAAGAGGTGTTTGTACCCTCCGGGGACCGTGGGCAGAACAGTAACATCAACTTGCCAGTCTTCTCCCAGTAAAGTTCCCCGAATTTGAATTCCTTTTGCCAGGAGAGGTACAGTAGGTCTGGTCTGTACATTATTCTTCTGGCAATAAATGCATTGCCCAGTTATTTTTTCAATAAATTCTCTTAGACCTGGGGTGCTTGTGCTTATGATCTTTATCATCAGTATATATAAGCTCTCTTTTCCACAATGGGTAGAATCATGAGCACTAATAAGGAGTCCCCAAGCTGTTTGTTTGGGGACCCAAATCTTCCCTTGTTGGTTTATCATCCAGCCCGTGACTATTGGTGACCACTAGTAACCCTGTGTAGTGTGTTCCCTCACTTCATCTGGGAATACACTGGTGTAAATTCATAGAAGGGTAGAGTGGGAATTAATGGTAATTGGAGAAGCTCTCCTTATATAGCAGCCCTTTTTGCAGCTGCATCTGTAAAATTATTCCCTTTTGTGGCTTCCGATTCCCCACTTGGATGGCCTTTACAATGGAGCCCAGCTACTTCCTTGGGGCCCTGTACAGCTTCTAGTGGTGTAAGGATCTCTGGCCCATGTTTAATGTCCATGGTTCACTCTGGAGACCTCTGTGGCCAGCAATCACTTCTGGGCAAGCATGGCTAATAGGCCCATTGGAATCAAGGAACAGGGTAGCTGGGTTTAAGGTATGACAAGGTTTTAAAGAAATATGAGAGGAGGGCCCGGCCCTGTGGCTGAGTGGTTAAGTTTGCGAGCTCTGCTTCAGCGGCCCAGGGTTTCACCGGTTTGAATCCTGGGCGTGGACATGGCACCACTCATCAAGCCATGCTGAGGCGGTGTCCCACATGCCACAACTAGAAGGACCCACAACTAAGAATATATAACCATGTACCAGGGGGCTTTGGGGAGAAAAAGGAAAAAAAGAAAATTAAAAAAAAAGAAAAAAAGAAATCTGAGGGGAATTTAGCAGCACAGCTTGATACTGTAATATTCTATTCTGGGGTAGCCGGAGATGTCCTTCACTCTCTAGTGGGCTAGAGCTTTGATGAGGGGCCCACACCCTCATAGGTGAGCCCATAGTCAGTTGTTCTGCTGTCTTGATTAACAGGCAGGTGGCAACTACAACTCTCAAACTTGGGGGCCATCCTTTCACCATAGTAATAGGCTACCACCCTTTTAGGGGTCCCAACATTTGGCTTAGCACTCCTATAGCTACTCCCTGTCTTTCATGAACATATAGACCAAATGTTTTGCTCAGGTCTGGTAAGGTCAGTGCAGGCACTTCCATTAGCAAGTTTTTAAGCTCATTGAAAGCTTGGTCACGTAGCTTATCCTGTTCAAAGGCGTCTGTTTCTGGCCCCTGTAGTTTATCCCAGAGAGACTCAGCAATTAATCCAAAGTTAGGGATCCAAATGCAGCAAAACCCAGCCATTCCCCAGAATCCGTGTAGCTGCCCTTGAGATTTCAGTGGAGCAAGTTGACATATTACTATTGTCCTCTCTAGGGGAAGGCTGCATTGTCCCCTTGAAATGATGAACCCCAAACACTTTACAGTCTCTTTAGATATTTGTGCCTCCTCTTTAGACACTTTATGTCCCTTACTGGCTAAGAAGTTGAACATATTTAACTCAATGCTGACACTATCTACCTGGGGATAGAATCAGGTAGCACAGGTTAAGGGTGCAGTCCCACAGGATTACCCTTCACCTCCCATTCTAGATGCCAACTGCAAGTCCAGGCTGTCACCAGTGCCTCTGACCAACCAGCCACAGACCAGAGGTCCCCACAACCCCGTCCTTGGGTTTGATTACTTTCATAGAGTGGCTCACAAAACTCAGGAAAACATTTCACTTAAGAGCAAGATGGAAGAGATGCATAGAGCAAAACATGTGGGGAAGGGACGTGGAGCTCCCAGAGTCTCTCTGGGCGTACCACTCTCCCAGAACCTCCACATTCACCAACCCTAAGCTCTGTGAACCCCATCCCTTTGGGTTTGGTGGAGACCCCACCACATAGGCACATGTGATTGATCACTGGCCATTAACCATTGGCAACCGAACTCAATCTTCAGCCCCTCTCCCCACCCTGGACATGTGGGGAGGAGCATGGGGCTAAAAGCTCCAACCCCCAATTCACACAATTGGTTTCCCTGGCAACCAGCCCCCACCCTTAGGGGACTTCCAAAAGTCACCTTATTAACATAAATTCAGGTGTGGATGAAAGGGGCTTGTTAGGAATAACAAAAGACACTCATTTCACCTTTGTTACTCTGGACTTATTTCCGGAACTGAGAACTAAAGTGATTATTATAACAAAAGATGCCCCTATGGCTCTCATTTGGGAAATTACAAGAGTTTTAGGAGATCTGTCCCGGAAACAAAATGAAGATATTTACTATCCTAACTCCAGGAGCTTACAGCATTGACAGCACTAAGGTCTTGAGCAAATTTATATTCCCCTGTTCTCAGCCTTTTAATGGGAACATGGGGGTGTTTCATGGAATCCTCATGGCCTGATCAATCCCTGTTCTAAAACCTATTGATTATAGGAACAATTGCTCTTTATGGCTTCTGGCTTCAAGGGGTATTGTTTCACCTGGGGCCAGTGATCTACCTGCTTCCATTTTACCTTCCTGGTGTGGCGCTGGCTGCTTGCCCCACCTGTCCTTGTGTCCATAATTCCAAGTTACCTCAGCTTAAAACATGTAGGGGATCTCTTCCTTCTCAGGTGCTGGTGTATCCTGTAATAGGGCCATCAGCTTACCTCACCCACTTCTAGGAACTTGGATCTGTATTTTCTCTTGTTCCCAGTTTATTGAGGCCCCTAACTTAGATAGCATGTCCCTCCCTAGAGGGGAACAGAGCATTCTGGTACAAACAGTAAGGAATGCCTGAGCATTTATTATGCTATTTCACAGGTCAAGGGCTCCAGAAATCTTTTGGTCTCTCCTTTTCCTGATACTCCTTTTATGTTCCACTTTCCTTTAGAAAGGTTTCCCTTTTTGGGTGTTTAACATGGAGAATGTGGCTCCACTATGGAGCAAGATTCAACATGTTCTCCTCCTCCTTCCAAGATCACCCAGGGCTCCTAGATCCAACCGGGGAGCCCCACGGCCCTGTCACGTCTCATCTGCAGTCGAGGGAAGCTGCCACGGCTCGGTCTTGTCGATCCCTTTCCTCTCTGGGGATGGTTGGGGGCAATCCTGCCACCAACGCCCTTCCTGTTGGCAGTCCGCACACTGATTAGCCCCCAACTTTGTTGGTGGCTTTCTGGTCCCCTCTTGCGGGACGGGGTCACTCACCCATGGCATCTCCCTTCTCTCCCTTGGGTTACCTTGAGGAGACTGTGAGGGCCACAGATAACAGGGTGGCTTGCCTTTTCATCTTCTTGTCTTCCTTTTCATCCTCAGCTTCATCCTGGTTATTGAACACCCTCCATGCAGCCACTCGCAGCTGTGCAGGACTGGTATCAGGACCAATCTGGAGCACTTTGAGGTATGAAATAGCTATTAAGAACTGGTTCCTAATCCAGTCGTACTATCTGGAAGAGGGGGCTGAAGGGTCTTTGGTTGTTGGAGAACCCAGTTCCCAGTAAGGGGTTTGGCCCTGTTCCGGCCTCTGGTTCAAGCAGGGGTGAGGTAGAGGGATAAGGTGGAGGTCCTCCAGGGCTCACCGGCTGGTCTAATGGCGCGGCTGAAGCTGGTGTATGCGAGCGAGGTGGACTCTGAGGTGGGCTTTCTTTAGTTCCGTGTTTCCTGATTCGGAGGAGCAGGTCCTCCTTGTCAGAAAGATCTTGTAATATGGGAAGTATTTTTGAAGTCTTAGATTCAAACTTTGACTCTTCTTTTTAGACATAGTGATGTTGGCCCTGATATCATTTCACCTACGTATGGGATTAAAACCAAAGCACTCTTTTCCCGCTTACTCCCTGGCTCCCTGGCTCCATAATCCACCATGGACAAACAGCCAAGGTGGCCCACCTGGATCCCTTATCCTCTCCTCCCCCTTCCTGCAAACAGCCTCCCAAGGCCAAACGCAGGCTGGTGGGAAAGCTCCAACCGGCAAGGTCACTGACTCCCTCCTCATCTACAAGCAGCCACGTTCCTCACAAACCTTTAAAACCCCTCGCCTCCCTTCTTTCCGGGAGACTATATGAAATGAGACGAATTTGAGGGCTCACTCTAGTCTCCCGGCTGATATCATCTGAAATAAAAAACCCTTTCTTTGCCATAAGCTCGGCGTTCCAGTTTTTATTTGGCTCCTCTCATGTGGCAGGTAAAGAACCTACGTTTGTAGGCGGTAACAATCTTGGCATGAAGCACTGGACACAAGGGATTTCTTCTTCTTTCTCAGTTCTCTTGCAAATTAGATCTAATTGTAGTATGGTGTTAACACTCAGGGTCCCATTTTCTGGCCATTTTTCCCCGCCTTCCCATGAATATTGTGGCCAGGGTCAGTTACATAAAAGCATCATCTGCTCTCGGGTCAATGGGGAACACCTGAATGCCTTCCAACTCTGGGGGATGCAGCACAACAGGCTTTCCTCTGGGATGGAGCTTGCTCCCCCCATGTTCTAGCATCTTTTCCAATGTTCCAGGTGCAACTTGTAACGGGTAGTGGTGACGCAGATGCCACAAGGCTGTGCCCAGAGGAGGTTTAGCTCCCTAATAACCTGAAACGAGACCCTGCTGAGTAACTAAATTCTTAAAGGGAAAAGAAAACTGGTGGACACTGGGTTTCACCCAGGGACCACTGATAGCTAGGGCAAGGGACAAAAAAAGGAGGTCAAGGAGTCCAGAAAAGCCAGACTGTGGACAAACAAGGTTGATGTCGAGCGTCCTCGACAAAAACATTAATTCAAGCATCCCCAGCAAACAAACAAACAGACTCAGCGAGGGGGCTTGACTCCATCTAAGTGGACCTCTCCTCTCATCACAGGCCCAACACAATGACAGACTCAGTGACTTCAGGGGGGCCTCCAGCTCCCATCTCATTACTCCAGAGGAGATTCGAACCCCTGACTAGTCAACAGGGATTGCTCCCGTTTCACCAGAACCAAGCATCGGCTCTTCTGGAGTGGGTGGATCGTGCAATCTTTCCAACCAAAGGGGACTCTCACTCCCCTGAGCCAGGCTACCCCCGATGGGGACTCGGACCCCAAAGCCAGGCCCCCACAGGCAGACTTTGTGAGAGAACTTAAAGAAAGATCTCTTACAGCCGTGCCGTGGGTTGGTGTCCCTCTCCCCCACTGAGAGAGCCGCTGAGCAAAGCGCTCAGTGTAGCCACTGGGTCTCCCAAGGGGGCAGTGACGCCAAGCTGGCAGCACAAGCGCCACAAAGGGGTAAGCCCCACGTTGGGCGCCAACTTGTCACCAAATCCAAAGTGGGTTCTGTCCTGGTGAGTTAAATCAGGCTCTCCACCAGAAGCAGTCGTCTCACAAAGAAAGGTATATTTGCAGCAAGTAGGAGGCCATGCGGAATAATTTCCAAAGTCATGGTGTCCCCGAACAAAGGGAAGCAGGGACATTTATTTCCCATGGGGAACGAATATTCAAAAGGGAGAGGCGGGTATTGTTGTGCTGGCTCAGTTGGAAAACCTGCTCCCACAGACACCGCAGTGATGGTAATGAGGCCTCAGCTCCTCCTGGAGAGGTCTCAGCATAAAAATAAGGCGAAGGTCACAGGTGTAGCTCTTGTGGGGCGGCTTGGTCTGCTTCAGGGAGGTTGGTGATTGCATCTCCCTAACATAACGAAAGGAAAAAAACAATTTGGAAAAACAGTTAAATGCTTCCGAACCCACCCTTGAGTTCCTTGGGGCAATTAGTCGGTGATAGACCCAGTGAATTGGTATCTCTGTGGATAGGGGCTCAGGCCTCTGTATTTCTAAGAAGCCCCTGCTTGATCAGTTGGTGGCCGAGTTTCAGGGGCAAGAGCAGACGCGTGCGGTGTCTAGAGACCTAGACATGAAAATGTACCTGGTGCTCCTGCCACAGTCCATTGGCCAAAATGAGTCACAAAGCTGCCCAGATTCAAGGCGAGGGGAAATAGTCTCCATCTCACTATGGAAGGAGCTGAAAAGTCAAGTTACAAGGTCACATTGCAAAGGATAGAAGGAGAGAGATATTTTGTGGTCATTTTTATTTTATTTTTTAATGTTTTTATTGAGGTCACATTGGTTTATAACATTATATAAATTTCAGGTGTACATCATTATATTTCAACTTCTGTATAGAATACATTGTGCTCACCACCAAAAATTGAGTTTCCATCCATCACCATACATACGTACCTTTTCACTCACTCCCCCAACCCCTCTGGTAACCACTAATCTCTTTTCTGTATCTGGGTGTTTGTTGTTGTTTTTTATCTTCCACATATAAGTGACATCAGACGGTATTTGTCTTTCTCCATCTGACTTATTTTGCTTAGCCTAATGCCCTCAGGATCCATCCATATTGTTGCAAATGTCATGATTTTGCCTCTTTTTTTGTTGAGTAGTAATCCACTGTGTTTTACCACGTGTTCTTTATCCATTCACCCATCAATGGACACTTAGGTTGTTATCAAGTCTTGGCTATTGTAAATAATACTGCAAAGAACACAGGGTGCATATAAGTTTTCGAATTAGTGTTTTCATGTTCTTTGAATACCTAGCAATGGAATAGCAGGATCACATGGTATTCCTATTTTTAATTTTTTGGGGGATCTCCATACTGTTTTCCACAGTGGTTGTAAAAGTTACATTCCCACCAGCAGTGTATGAGGGTTCCCTTCTCTCCACATCCTCTCCAATACTTGTTATCTCTTATTAATTATAGCCATTCTGACAGGCTTGGGGTGATATCTCATTGTAGTTTTGATTTGCATTTCCTTAATAATCAGTGATGTTGAACATCTTTTCATGTGACTGTTGGCCATCTGTATATCTTCTTTGGAAAAATGTCTGTTTAGATCCTTTGCCCATTTTTTATTTGGGATTTTTGTTGTTGTTGAGATGTATGAGTTCTTTATATATTTTGGGTATTAACCCCTTGTTGGATACATGATTTGCAAATATCTTCTCCCAATCAGTAGGTTGTCTTTTTGTTTTATTGATGGTTTCCTTTGCTGTGCAGAAACTTTTTGATTCGATCTAGTCCCATTTGTTTATTTTTTCTTTGGTTTCCCTTGCCTGAGGAGACATATTCAAAAGAATACTCGTAACCGTCGTCAAAGAGCATAATGCCTGTGTTTTCTTCTAGGAGTTTTATGGTTTCACGTCTTACATTCAAGTCTTTAATCCATTTTGAGTGAATTTTTGTGTGTGGTGCCATTTACTGGTCTACTTTCATTCTTTTGCCTGTGACTGTCCAGTTCTCCCAACACCGTTTACTGAAGAGACTTACCTTTCTCCATTGTACATTCGTGGCTTTGTTGTCAAAAATTAGCTGTCCATAAATGTGTGGGTTTATTTCTGGGCTTTCAATTCTGTTTTATTGATCTGTGTGTCGATTTTTCTGCCAATACCATACTGTTTTCACTGTATAGCTTTGTAGCATATTTTGAAATCAGGGAGTGTGATACCTCCAGCTTTCTTCTGTTTTCTCAGGACTGCTTTGGCTATTTGGAGTCTTCTTGATCCATATAAATTTAATGATTCTTTATTCTCTTTCTGTGAAAAATATTCTTAGGACTTTGATGGGGATTGCATTGAATCTGTAGATTACTTTAGGTAGTATGGACATTTTAACTATGTTAATTCTTCCAATCTACGAGCATGGAATGTCTTTCCATTTCTTTGTGTCTTCTTTGATTTCTTTCAACAATGTTTTATAGTTTTCAGTGTACAGGTCTTTCACCTCCTTCGTTAAATTTATTCCTAGGTGTTTTATTCTTTTTTGTGATTGTAAATGGATTGTATTCTTATTTTCTCTTTTTGCTACTTTGTCTTTAGTGTATAGAAACACAACTGATTTTTGTGTGTTGATTTTGTACCCTGCAACTTTACTGTATTCGTTTATTATTTCTCATAGATTTTTGGTGGATTCTTCAGGGTTTTCTATATATAAAATCGTGTCATCTGCAAATAATGACAGTTTTTACTTCTTCCTTTCCAATTGGGATCGCTTTTGTTTCTTTTTCTCGGATCTCTTTTATTTCTTTCTAATTGCTCTGGCCAGGACTTCCGATACTATGTTGAATAAGAGTGGTGAAAGTGGTCATCCTTGTCTTGTTCATGTTCTCACAGGGATAACTTTCAGTTTTTTGCCACTGAGTATGATGTTAGCTGTGGGTTTGTCATATACGGCCTTTATTATGTTGAGGTACTTTCCTTCTGTACCAATTTTATTCAGAGTTTTTATCATAAATGGGTGCTGTGTCTTGTCAAATGCTTTCTCTGCATCTATGGAGATGATCATGCGATTTTTATTCTTCATTTTGTTCATGTGGTGTATCACATTGATTGATTTGCAGACATTGAACCAGCCCTCCATCCCTGGAATAAATCCCGCTTGGTTATGGTGTATGTTCCTTTTAATGTATTGTTGTATTTGATTTGCTAATATTTTATTGAGGATTTTTGGGTCTATGTTCTTCAGCAATATTGGCCTATAATTTTCTTTTTTTGTGTTGTCCTTGTCTGGTTTTGGTATCAGAGTAATGTTGGCCTCATCGAATGATTTAGGAGGCATCTTTTCTTCTTCAATTTTTTGGGAGAGTTTGAGAAGGATGAGTATTAAATCTTCTTTGGTAAAAGAAGAATGTTTTTCTTCTTTAATAGAAGAATGTTTGGAGGAATTCACCTGAGAAGCCATCTGGTCCTGGACTTTTGTCTTTTGTGAGGTTTTTGATTACTGTTTCCATCTCCTTACCTGTGATCATCTATTCAGATTCTCTCTCTCTTCTTTTTTTTTTTTTAAAGATTGGCACCTGAGCTAACAATTGTTGCCAATCTTATTTTTCTAACTGCTTTTTCTCCCCAAAGCCCCCCAGTACATAGTTGTATATTTTCAGTTGTGAGTCCTTCTAGTTGTGGCATGTGGGATGCCTCCTCAACATGGCCTGATGAGCAGTGCCATGATCCTGGGCCCAGGATCCGAACTGGTGAAACCCTGGGCTGCCGAAGTGGAGTATACAAACTTAACCTCTTGGCCACGGGGCTGGCCCCTCTCTCTCTTCTTGATTCAGTTTGAGAAGGTTGTGTAATTGTAAGAATTTATCCATTTCTTCTAGCTTACCCAATTTGTTGTTGTAGAGCTTTTCATAGTATTCTCTTATAATCTATTATATTTCTGAGGTGTCCATTATAATTTTTTCTCTTTCATTTCTGATTTTATTTATTTGAGCCTTCTCTCTTTTTTTCTTGGTGACTCTAGATAAAGGTTTGCCAATTTTATTTTCCTTTTCAAATAACCACCTCTGAGTTTCACTGATGTTTTCTATTGTCTTTTCATTTTCTTTTATTTCTGCTCTGATTTTGATTATTTCCTTCCTTCTGCTGATATTGGGCTTTGTTCTCCTTTTCTAGTTCCTTTAGGTGTAGTGTTAGATTATTCATTTGAGGTTTTTCTTGTTTCTTAAGGTAGGCATGTATTGCTATAAACTTTCCTCTTAGTACCACTTTTGCTGTATCTCATCGATTTTCGTATATTATATTTTCATTTGTCTCTAGGTATTTTTTGATTTCTCTTTGATCTCTTTGCTGACCTGATAGTTGTTCAGTAGCATTTTGTTTAATCTCCACATATTTGTGACTTTTCTAGTTTTCTTCTTGTAGTTGATTTCTAGTTTCATACTGTTGTGGTCAGAAAAGATGCTTGAAATGATTTCAATCTTCTTAAATTTATTGAGACTTTATTTGTGGATAATATGTGATCTATCCTGGAGAATGTTCCATGTACCTTTGAAAAGAATGTGTATTCTGCAGTTTTTGGATGGAATGTCTGTATATATCTATTATGTCCATTTGGTCTAATGTGTTAGTTAAGGCCAATATTTCCTTATTGATCTGTCTGGATGATCTATCCATTGATATAAGTGGGGTGTTAAAGTCTCCTACTATTATTGTGTTACTGTCAATTTCTCTTTTTATGTCTGTTAATAATTGCTTTATGCATGTAGGTGCTCCTGTGTTGGATGCATAGATATGCACAAGTGTTATGTCCTCTTGTTGGATTGTTCCCTTTATCGTTGTGTAGTTCCCTTGTTTGTCTCTTGTTATAGTTTTGTTTTAAAGTATATTTTGTCTAATGTAAGTATTGCTACCCCAGCTTTCTTTTTGTTTCCATTTGCATGGAGGATCTGTTTTCATTCCTTCACTTTCAGTTGTGAGTGTCTTTAGGTCTGAATGTATCTTTTGTATCAGCATATGTATGGGCCTTGTTTTTTAGCTCATTCAGCCACCATATGTCTTTTGATTGGAGCATTTAGTCCATTTACATTTAAAGTAACTATTGATAAGTATGTACTTATTACCATTTTATTACTTCTTTTCTGGATGTTTTTCACAGTTTTTCTCTGTTCCTTTCTTATTCTCTTGCTCTCTTCCCTTGTGGTTTGATGCCTTTCTTTAGTGTTACATTTGGCTTCCTTTCTCTTTATTTTTGTCTATTTATTGTAAGTTTTTGTTTTGTGGTTACCACGAGGTTCATGTATAATAACCCATGTAAATAGCAATCTATGCTAAGTTGGCCTGATACTAAAAGCCCTGCACGTTGCCTCTCCATCCCCAATGTTTTAAGTTTTTGACATCATATTTTGTGGTCTTTTTGCACTTTATTACTAAGGGGAGTCCCACCAGGCAGTGGGCTTGGCAGCACCCTTCACTCTTTCATTTATATAACCCTGTCCTGAAGTACTGAGGGTACTGATGTGCTCGTTTACAGAGACAAAACAAAATAGTGGACTTTGTAATGAGATGGGAGGAGATGGTGGAAGTCTTGTACCATAATGATTTCACTGCATTTCTCATGGTAAAGTACTAAAGAGTTGTTTCACTTAAATATGTGTTTTGCATTTTTTAAACAAAAGGACAGCAGTCTAGTTTCGCTATTTTTTTTCTGTGATGACATTGGTTGTCAGCAGAATGCTACCCAGCAGACAGTTTTTAAAAATAGAAACACATTTAATTTATCTCCCAAGTTTAAAGCAGTATTTTAACAGTGAAAGAGAGAGTAATTGCTTTTCAAAAGAAACTCCTGCTGTGAACAAAGCATTTTGAAGTTGGATGTTTGGAAATGTTTCCACTGTTATATGATTTTATTGTCAAAAACAATGTAAATGTGTCACATACAAATTTTCTCATACCCTAAAGTATTAAAAAAAATTTAACTAAATTTTCTATCTGTTTAAAAACATCCTTCAAATAGAGAGTTTGATTGAGTTTTGAAACTATTTGATAATAATAAGAAAACACAATACTTTCTGATTTATTTACAAGGAAATAGGCTGATATCAGAAAGATGAAAATCTACTAGTGGCATTTTAACAGAAACATATTGAAAATTGGTAAATGAAATTGAAAATTAAACTCCAGGATTTACAACCAGTGACAGTTTCTCCATGTGGATTTAAATATCTAAGCAAGGAACTTTTTTTCAGATGACAGCCATTAAAACTCAGTAATATCACAAAACATTGAACTAAGATCTTAAAAAATGTAACAAGGTATATTTAATCACATTTGGTTCACTAAAATCATTATATTAATGTTACATTTTTAGTAAAAACAATGTTCTGAGAAACATTAAAATTTAATAAATAAAATTATAAAATTTAAATTTATTTAAAAATATGGATTATATTATCTTTGTATTTTTCAAATTTAATTTTCTATTTTTACATTTCATAATTGACAAAGAGTAATAGTTCAACGACATGTAAAAAAATAAATACTCACACCCATTAAGTTGGCTATTATCCAAAACCCAGAAAATAACAAGTGTTGGCAAGGATGTAAAGAAATTGAAACCCTGGTGCACCACTGGTGGGAATGTAAAGTGGTGCAACAGCTGTGGAAAATGGTGTGGTGATTCCTCAAAAAGTTAAACCGAGAATTACCATAGGATTCAGCACTCAACTTCTAGGTATACCCCCAAAAGAATGGACTCAAACAGATACTTGTGCACCAATGTTGACAGCAACGTTATTCACAGTAGACAAAATGTGGAATCAGTCAACTATTCATCAACAGACGAATGGATAATCACAATGTGGTCTGTACACATAAGGGAATATTATTCAGCCTTAAAAAGGAATGAAATTCTGATATATGCTACAACATGGATGAACCTTGAAAATGTGCTAAGTAACATAAGCCAGACACAAAAGGACAAATATTGTATGATTCCACTTACATGAGGTATGTAGATGAGATGAATGCATAGAGACAGAAAGCAGAAAACAAGTTACCAGGGGCTGAGGGGAGTGGGGAGTGGGACGTTATTGCTTAATAGTTACCAAACTTCTCTTTGGGATGATATAAAAGTTCTAGAAATGAATAATCATGATGATTGCACGATATTGTGAATGTTCTTAATGCCACTGAATTGTACACTTAAAAATGGTTAAAATGGTAAATTTTATGTTATATATGTTTTACAACACTAAAAATATAAATGAATATTCACACATTTATGTGGATGTGTGTTCAAAATACCACCAGTAAATACAAGCATGTGATAAAAAATCTGGAGATGACTGAGAAGGGGCTGTTTGGTGAGAAGCACCTTATAAATAAACGTAGAAAGGAGAGGTTCACCTGGGCTTTGGGTGCCATTCGGCCAGGGATGTCAAAAAGTACAGAGCTAAATAGTAACAAAAAAGCCTTTTTAAAAATTTCTTTTTAATTTCTCCAAGGTTACTAATTTTGGTTATCCCTGGCTTATTTCCAATAGTGATTAACAGTAAAAACTGTTATGACAAAATGGCTCATGAGCTGTCTTTAGAAGAAGATCAGAGGCAACTGGGGACACGGCCTTGTACTCTTTGGTCAGTCTTTAGGGAGGATCAACCCTGGGTTCTTCTCCTAGGACGCCATAGCAAACGACCACAAACTTGGTGGTTTAAAAGGGCAAAATACTATTCTTCCATAGCTCTGGGGGCCAGAAGTCTGAAATCAAGGTGTGGCAGGGCCATGCTCCCCATGAAGGCTCTTGAGGTGATGCATTCCCTGCCCATTCCAATTCTGGTGGCTCCAGATGCTCCTTGGTTTGTGGCAGCATCACTCCAATCTCTGCCCCATCTTCACATGACTTCACCTCTGTGCCTGTGTCCTCTTCTCTTCTATCTCTTGTGAGGATACTTGTCATAGGATTTAGGATCCACCTGGGGAATCGAGGATGATCTCATCTCACAATCTTTAATTTACTACATCTGCAAAGACCCTTTTTTCCAAGTAAGGTCACGTTCACAAGTTCTGGGGATCAGGTTGTGAACATACCTTTCTTTTGTGGAAAGTAGAGGTACCATTCAACCCACTAACAAACTCAAGATGTTAAAAGGGTGTTGGCATCTTCTCAAAAGAAAAAGCCAAATGTATGGAACCAGGAATGAGTAACAGAGAGTCAGACTTGGAATTCTACCAGAATCTGAAACTTGCCTTGGGGCTTGATGATCTATAAATTTGTGTAATTCTTTGCTAGGGTTTCAAAAATTATTTTTTCTACCTTTTGTTTGCCAGTCTTAAAAGGTAGAACAATATGAATTTTCTTCCCACATAATAAGGATGAGCAAGGCTAACTGCTGTAACAAATAATCTCAAACTCTCAGTGGCTTAATACAATAACAGTTTATTTCTTTCCCTTATCCCAGTCTGCAGGTACATGTAGGTCATTCCATTTTTTGACACTGTTGCTTTCAATCTGTGGATTCCTTGGTCACTGTGGATGAGAGCAATGATGATCATGAGAGGCTTTTAGGGCCAGACCTGAAAGTGGCCTCTGTCACTTCCTATGTACATTCCATTGGTCAGGATCAGTCACATGACTCCAAACGAACTGCATGGAAGGCTGGGGAATATAGTCTCCCTGGATTCTCAGGAAGAGTTAAAGAGATTATTGAGCACTTAGCTAGTCTCTGTCACAACTTTAAAAAAAAAGTCTTGATTTTTTCCAAAAAGATTTAGGATATATTATGAGGATTCATATGAGAAAATATGATAAAAATAACTAAATGAGGGAATTAGGACAATTGGAAAACGAGAGTGAGAGAGATCGTGTACGAAGCATTTATGTTTTATGAGCTTGAAACTCTTCTTGTGAATCATACAACCCAAGTTGCTATTGCTTCTCTCATTGTGCCAGCTGAGAATTCATACTCCAGAACAACTTCCCCGTGTCTGAGCCAAACAAGGCATCAAAATGGAAATTCTGCTTAATTAGCCTTATCCACATAACTTATTTTTGCTTTTGATATAAGCCTAGGAATTCGGAAAGAGTCTGATGCCGCCTTCCCCATTTTATATGAAACAGAAGCATAGAGACCTTAGCTAAGACTATCACGCAAGCAATTGTCATAATGCTTGTTCCCTAGACAGGTGGAGGGTGCATCTGGGAGGGACCCCTTGGTGAAGCATTGTTGAGGGACCTTGGTTTTAAGCTTATAAACTGACAGTGTTCTTGACTGTATGCCATGGTTGGTCATGGTTAGAAAGCTTATTGCAATATGACCCTGAACCAAATGCTCTATCTCCAGACGAGCGTCAAGGCCAAGAGTGTCCTTGGGAAAGTGACTTCACCTCTCCGAGTCCTCGTTTTCTTGCCTATAAAATGAGGATCTCACAGGGATTTGGGGTTTGGTGAGACAAAATATTTGAAAGCAGCTGACTCAAAGTTCCTGGCACATGGTAAGTGACTCATAAACGTTCCTTCAGAATTTTTTTGTAGTCTTCCCATATTTTCTGGTCAGAGCCTGCATCCCCCTCTGATGTGGCACCGGGGTGGCCAATGGGCACATAGATCCTGGCTGCAGAGGGAACAAACACTAGTTTGTAGTGCTTCTACAACCTGGTCCCCAACTCTGTGCTGTAGCATGTGGTAGTCAGCTTGTTTCGTGACATGTGGGATTCCAGATATTGATATTTATAACTTTAAACGTCATCAAGTTTTAAGTGAGCTTTTCAGTCTTGTGTGGGGGGGTGGGGAAATGGTGAGGTGGAGGGTAACATAAATAGGCTTATAGTCATAACCCAATGAATATGTTTTGGGACAAGGAGCTGGGATGAGAGAATTGGCCAAATGTGTATGAGTGATGATCTCGCCCAGTGTGATGTTCTGGGAGCTTCTGGCAAGCACAGCATCGAACATGTCAGGGCTCCGAGGGTCTCTTTTGTTCTCTCCTTCAAGTATCTCAGATCCACTTGCCAGGGAAGATCTGAGCAAGAGAGGCTGGTCTCATGCCTGGAGCTGTCTCATTAGCTTTGCGTTACTGTATTTCTGTTTTCATCCATCTGGGTCCAGGACTATGCACAGGATAGAAGTAATTGCAAAGAGAGCCTTCAGCTTTTCCTATAGACAATATAGAGGGGCGGTAGGGATTTATCCATTGGTGTCCAGGAGTTCTTTATAAGTCTTCCACTTTTCTGGGTGTGGGAGGGAAAGAATAAGATCTGCCATCCTTGAAAACTTCACAGTGGGCAACTGATGGTGGTATTTCTATTGTCTTCATTGTGGTGTTTTATTGAAGCTTGAGAAGGAAGAAAAGGTTTGTTCTACTCCTTTCTCCTAATTAAGTTGTATTTTTTCCAACCGTGGGATACTCAATACTAGTCTACTGCTCTGTGGAATTCATGTTCACATAGGCAAGGGTTTAAAACCAGGGGTATATGAATAGGCTTCAAGAACCCCCTGAAATTATATGGGAAAAGACCTGCACATGTGTATGTGTGTGTGTGCTTTTTTCTGACTTTCAGCAGATTCTCATGGGCACCTGTATCCTCCCCCGAAAGTGTTGAGAATCGCTGGTTAACGTGATATCTGCCTGGTGGTCTGGCTCTCACTACTGGACATGGCTGCTGTATTTTTGAGAGGGGATTAGTTACTGTCGTTTTTATTTATAGCTAATTTTACTTGTGTAACCCTACAACTACGTAGGGTAAAATTTAATGAATTTCAGAATTTTGAATTAAGAAGAATGGTTCAAATTCTGGCTCCCCCACTTCCTGACTGTTGACTTAGGCCACATTACACGTGCCTCTGTGTCTTCAGTTGACCGAGGAATGAGACTCCTCCTTTGGAGGGCTCACAGGATCCTTTGAAGAAGTAAGGCTTTTGAACATGTGCAACATGTTGCATGGTCCAATATAAATCAGACTTCTTAAGTCATGAGTGTATGAAACGTCTGCTCAAAGTGGACAGCAGTCTATTTAAAAAAAATTTAAATTAATAAGTGCTACTTAGAGAAAAATAGAGAAATCAGGTCAAACATGAAGAAGAAAAGAAATCAGCTATAATCTCATTACCCAAACTTACTTCTAACATTTTATTGTGTCCTTCAAGTTTTGTTTCCATGGATAGAATTTTTAAAAATCATAGTTGTAATCATACTATATTTATAATTAGATAAGATAGTTTATAAACATAATTTAAGCCATTTTCCTTATTGTTGGATTTTAGATTATATTAATTTCCAAAGTATTAGTGATTTTCAGTGAATATTATTAGGAATAAGACATTTTAAAGAGATTCTATCTATAAAGTGGATTTCCAAAGGTGGAATTTGAGCACCATAGTATTATCTTTCTGTTTTTTTAAAGTTCTTGACATATAATTGGATCCACAGATTATTTTTTCCAACTTTACGTTAAGCAATGAAACACACTTACAGAAAGGTGCACCCCACCACACACACAGTGCATCTCTCATCTGTCTATTACAAAGCAAACACCAGTTCATGTGCATTGCCATGGCTCCAGAAATGCCCAGCGTGCCCCTCCCGTTCATTATTTCTTCCTTTCCCCACAAAGGAAACCACAATCTTCTTTTGGGAAGTCACTTCCTTACTTTTATTTATGGTTTTATCATTGAAGCGTACATCCCTAAATACTAGAATTTACTTTCACCTGCTTTTAAAACTTTATCCACATGCAGCCATGCAATATGGATTCTTCTGTCTGCCTTCCAATGTTTGGTTTGTTTGCGAGATTCTGTCCTCTTGTTACATGTGACTGGTAGGTTGTTCATTTTCCTTGCCATAAAGTCTCCAATCTGGGTAACAATTATGAGCTGTGGTCTACCCTCATCATGTTACAATACCTGAAAGGACTTTATATTTTTGTGTTTCTTTATAGAGAAAGAAGAAACAAAAGTTTGAGTGTCTGTTTTAGTTCAGACACCACAAATCTGGATGTGTCTGGGAGAAGAAAGCGATTGTGTTACGTGCGTGTGCTTCAGTTTTACGTGGTGTGTTCAATAAGGGAAATAACTAATATATACCATATGGAAGATAATCTACTCAGTTTGAAAATACAAGGTCACACAGGTGTGCTTGTGTGTGCTTTTGCATATCTATGAAAACCTCTTTTTTCTCCACGGAGAGATGAAACAGTGCTCCTTTCAGAGAGCAGGTTGTCAGCACCTTTGTAAAGTGTGATGAGTGCTTCTATATTTAGACATCTTGGTCCACTGACGGCATTAGTAGGCATTTGCTTTGCTCTGTTACAAACTTAAGACCAACAGTTACAATCTTTCCTCCTCAGGAACAGAGATAATGGAAGATAAGATTACTGATAAAATCCAATAAATCACATAGGTTTGATTTAAAAACAGGGAAACACAAAACTTTTACATTTATAAAGTGCAGAGATTTAGAAGCAGAAGCCTTCTTTGTCCTCTGCATGCCTTAGGCAGGTCCGTCTTTACATACTGATTCATTTAAAAATGGACTGTTCTTCAGCTGGTAGGTTCACAAATGGAGGCATGAGGGGTTTTAAGAAAGAGCAGCCCCTCTGCTATCAATGTCTCTTTACCCATGAAGAATGATTTTTTTGTATCTTTGACAGCATCAAGGTCTAAATTAGAAGCGTTGCCAAGCAAGGTTCCAGTAATGCTCGAAGTTCACGATAGTGAAGTTATTCACTCACAAAGTGGTGAATATGCCTTTTGGGGTGAAACAAGAAGGTCTTGCAGGCTCCATCAGGCACTTCGTCCACTTCTGAAAATCTGCCTTAGTACGTGTTCACATTTGGATGTCTATTTTCAATTCCAAGGGAAAAGGAATCAGGACTTTCTGTTCATTACCCGAGCTTGAACTGTTAGCACAGTCTCAGTGTGTCAGTCGGTGGTGAACACGTAGTAAATAGTTGGGAGTTGTTACACTAGGCTGGCAGCCAGCATCTGTGCAAACAACATTTGTTACAGCATGGACAACGTTTCACAGTGTTTTGGCAACAATACAAAGGCCTTCCTGCCACCAAAAGGCTTCTCGCCATCACAGTGTTTGCTGACATGGAGAGGAAGAATGAGCAATCTGCTGACTTTGTTAGTGATTGATGCTCCTGATTCCAAAGGAATCAAGTCCCCAAATGAGGAAGCAATTGAAGCTTGCTGACTGCTAGGGTGTAAGAAAGGAAATGGATACTTTGCATTCTCTTAAGACAGGGTGATCAGTAAATCCTTGCTGCCACCCCAGTTATTGAAATAAAATTACACGTAACCATGGGGGGCTGGAATTGACCACCCCAAGATATGTCTCTTTGGCGTGAGGATTATTTTGGGTTGGTTACTTTTAAAAACTGCAGGCAGGAGAGAAACTCTGAAAAGTAGAAGTTACTGTTTGTTAAGAGACATTTACATTTGTAAAGGAAAATCTCCATCTGTAAAGGTGTCTCCCTCTCTATACCAGGAAGAAGGGGGATGACCTTGTCTCTAGAAACTCTTCATCAATTCAGAAGGCAAGGACTTAACTCTGCATAATAACCTTACCCTTGTTTACTGTGCTTTTCTGGTAATCTCCTGTAACTGACTCCCCCACCCCCAACGTCCTCCTTTGTCTTTAGCGGAGGATGGTATTTAAGGGGAGAGCTTCCGCCATTTTGGTGAGTTACTGAATTTTTCTAGATCTCTCCCATGTGCACATGTTATACAACTTCGTTTAATTTTCTCCTGTTATTCTGTCTCATTTGAATTTAATTTGATGTCCAGCCAGAAGGACCCAGAGTGGGTAGAGGAAATGTCTTCCTCCCCTACATAATTTTACCATGAGAAATTTGTTTCTGAAAGTCATGTTCAGTGTAGTGAATACTGACTTGGAGCTCATTCCCCACTACTCTAAATGGGAAATATAAATATGATATATCACCCTCTCCTAACTGATTTCCTTAAATGGAACTAAAATGGTAATTATGTGTATTTCCCATGTACAGAAGTAATAGATTGTAAAATGCTTACAATACTGCTTCCTGATCACCAAACAATAAAACAGTGGTGAATAAACAGTTGCTCTGCCTGCAGTGACAGCTTGGCCCTCCCCTCTTTTAGCACCTGGCAGCTTTTGAAAAAGTCTATGTAGTCTGAGACTTTAACAATCGTGCTTGGAATTGCAGAATTTTCCTATAAATGATTTTGTTTAATACGTTGTAATGAGCGTGATGGTTAATTTTATGTGTCAACTTCACTGAGCTAAGAGATGTCCAGACAGCTGGTAAAACATGATTTCTGGGTGTGTCTGTGAAGGTGTTTCTGGAAGAGATTAGGATTTGAATTGGTGGACTGAGTAAAGAAGATGGCTCGCACTCCTGTGGATGAGCATCCTCCAATTGCTTGAGTGTCTGAAGAGAGCAAAAAGGCAGAGGAGGGGCGGCTTTGCTTGGTTTGAGCTGAGACATCCATCTTCTCCTGCCCCCTGACATCAGCACTCCTGGTTCTCTGGGCTTTGGACCCAGACCGGTGTTTATACTATCGGCTGCCTAGTTCTCGAGCCTTTGAACTTGGGCCTACAGCATTGGCTCCCCTGGATCTCAGGCCTTCAGACTCCAACTGAACACCCCAGCTTTCCTGGGTCTCTAGCTTGCAGACAGCAGGTCATGGAACTTCTTGGCTTCCATAATCACGTGAGCCAATTCCTGTAATAAATCTCCTTTTGTGTATATCTGTATATATCCTATTAGTTCTGTTTCTCTGGAGAACCCTGACTAATACAGTGAATTTTAGGGATATAAATATAAATCCTTTCTATGTAAACATCAGCCAAAATAAATAAACAAGTTGTGCTGAAAGATACATATGTTCCATGAGGGGTGAGTACTGAAAAACAAAAGATCTTCCACCATATAACATTAGCCAGGGGGGCGTTCTGCGGGGTCTGACTGTACATGGCCCTGTTTTAATTGCATAATCATTAATTGAATAGATTCTGATATTTCAGGGTTTGCAATCATTGAGGGTTTGCAGTGGCTGAGGGAACAGCCATTTTACACTGCCGACATGCAGGTGCCAGTTCATAATGGAGTCAATGCCTTTTCTGTTTCTTCTTCCTCGTGTCCAGAGGCCTCTGGCCCGTCCACAGACCAGGAGAGTGCGTCTTGACCCATCTGTGGGGATGCAGGGAGGACTGAGTGCACAGCTCTAAGCAGGAAGGGTGGGACCGGGAACAGGCACTGCGCAGCATTTCTCGTGGGTTTTCAGGAGCAAACCCCTGTTTGCCTGGTGTTAGCATAGCAAACATCAGCCAATGACATTTCCCAGTGTGGGGAGATTAGAAAAGAGCACTGTCTCTGAAGCCAAACAGACCTGGTTTCAAATCCCAGTTTCCCCACTTCCTAGCAGTGTGACCTTCAGCAAGTTACTGAACCTGTAAGATTCATTTGCTTCATCTATTGAAAGAAAATAGTTAGTGTACCTACTTTAGAGGCTTATGATCGGGACTAGATGACACAGTTACATTTTAGAAATCTCTAAAAACTCACCTGTAATAGACTACAAAGGTTAATTTTGTGTCAACTTGGAGGGTGTTTTGGATGAGATTAACATTTGAAGCAGTGAATTTGGAGTAAGCAGACTGTCCCCGGTAATGTGGGTGGGCCTCATGCAATCAGTTGAAGGCCTGAATGGAACAAGAAGATGAGCCTACCCAGGCGAGAGGGAGTTCTCCAGAAGACGGCCTTTGGACTTTGTCTGCACCGTTGGCTGTCCCGGGTCTCCAGCCCGCCGGCCCACACTGCAGATTCAGACTCGTCAGTCTCCATGATTGCAGGAGCTAATTCCTTCTCATAAATCTCTTTCTTTATGTGTGCATCCTTTCGGTTCTGTTTTTCTGGAGAACTCTGACTAATGCGCAGATCCATCCTAAACTCAGGGCTCTAACATAGGAGTTGTCTGAGGTTAGCGTCTGCACGTCTGTGGCGTAAAGCCGCCAACAGTATCAACCAACGCCCACTAGTTTGAGTATAAGATACCTTTAAGCAGGAATAAATTCCACAAATTCATAAACCATTAAATTAACACCAAGATGATTTAAAATAGTTTCCCATCCACTTAATGCATTTTTTTTCAGATTGGAAGAGACTATCATGCTTTCTGTGAGGTTCGAGATCTGAGCAACTCTGGTTTTTAAGTGCGGATACTTTTCATGCAGAGGGAGTCAGCATCTCCTGACAGACTCTGCTGAATTCCGTGGGGCTCAAGACTGTCACGTCATCTTTGCAGCTTCAGAGGCTGATGACGATGCCTGGTGCATAGAATCTTTCTTCTGAATCTTTGAAAAGTTAATAAAAGAAGATCTGAGGGAGTGGAGGTCACAGGCCAATGATGTTTGATAGACACTGAATCTCATTTTCTCTACAGTAGATGGAGCCAGCTACCCAGTGAAAGCCTGGCTCTCAGCGTCAAAGTGTGTTCCCTGGGAACTGGGCTGCTACAGTAAAGTTTTGCATATTTGGGAGGACTGGGATGGCTGGTGGGGGGGGGGGGGGGGGGGGGTGGTGGTGGCATTATAGAATTTGTAAAAAGTTGGCATTATAGAATTATAAGAGAAATGAATTTTTCTTACAGTCAAGACTAACCAGGGTTAGGAAGCATCCCCAGCCTTGCTCTGTCTCACATGGAACTCCCTGCAATAGGCAGTGGTGGGGAGCAGAACTCCGTGGTTGGAGTCTGTTTCTGTGGCCCCTTTACTGCAGCTCATCACCAGCAGAAACTCTGCTTGAATACACAGCGGGGCGCAACACCCCTTCTTCTCCAACAATGGTCTGTAATCTCCATCAGAGCCTCCCCAGAAAGGGGCCTTTACTCTCCTTTTCCCCAGTACCTGTCGACATGCTAGTCTTCCCCATACCAAACATCCAACAGACTATAAGGAAGATATAGAAAGTGATTTTACTAAAGGGTCAGCTGTACCTCAAAAACAGCGGTTCAGTGAGGAGGAAACCAAGCCTATGACATATGGAGCACCCCTGTGCTCCAAGGCCTTGCTGATTTAGGCGTTCAAAACAAGGGAAACCCTTGTGAGCTCTCTCTCTCTCTCTCTCTCACTCTTTCATCCCTGCTCATCTTTCTGCAGCTTTCTAGTCTCAGCCTTCCAATCCTGACATGTTTTCTTTCCTCTGGGAAACTTCTCCTGTTCTTACAGCGTTTGCAAACTCCAATGGCTTTGGTTTCTGCTAGGTGCTCATGGATACTCTCCTACAACCAAACTTGCTCTTTGTTTTTCTCTCTTTTGGTGAGGAGATTGTCCCTGAGCTAACATCTGTGCCAGTCTTCCTCTATTTTATGTGGGATGCCGCCACAGTGTGGCTTGATGAGTGGTGTGTAAGTCTGTGCCCGGGATCTGAACCTGTGAACCCCAGGCTGCCAAACTGGAACACGCAGACTTAACCACTATGCCACAAGGCCAGCCCCCAAATTTGGCTAGTTTTGAAAGAAAAGAGGAAGATCCAGGAGGTGTGAGCAAAAGGGGATTCTGGACTAAGCCTCGTGCTTTGGAAGAATTGTTTACCACAAAAATACATGCACGAAGTCGCTCTGTTAGAGAGTGAGTGAGCACCTCTGTTCCCTCGAGTTCTGGAGCTCAGTGCAATCACAGCACGACCCCTGGCCGTTGAGACACTTCTCTACATCTCTTGCTGTCTGTCCTAGAACCAAGAGGTGAGCACGTCTGCGTGCCTTGTGTGTTATGCTGCTGTCATTGTCAGGATACAAACTACTTCAGCACACAGGAAGGATTTGAATGGCATAAACGCTTAGGTAAGAGAAAAGACAAATTAATTAGCCCATCCAACCCTTCCTGGTCAAAATCAGCCTTTCAGACAGCATAAATGCAATAGATTCTTGCGTAATGAAGCATCAGTTCCCAGCAAAGCTGAGTCCCTTTTCTTCTCTTCGTGTTTCAGTTTGTTCATCTGGAGGTACTTGTGAAGTTAACAAGCCATATTCCAACCGTTTGTACGTGGTTACTCAAGATCGCTTTTCAACATTACAATCCTGTCACTTACATTTTATCTCTGTAGGCCTAGACGTAATACTGGCAGAGAGTGACAGCAGCTCTTTACATTGGCAACCGGACGGACAGTGAAGCTGGAATCACCAACAATTTGATTTTCATAAACATATTTAATAAGACTTACTTATATTTTTAAAATAATGAAAATTTACCTTTATATACTTTTTATTTGATATTTTGATTTTCCATAATAATAATTTTTAATTTGCCTTTGATTGCTGTAATAATTTTGACTATATTAGAAGAAAGTTACTGATGTTGAAAAATAAATGAATAATTTTAACTTAAAATTTTAATTCCTATTTTTGGTGAAGATATATTCAAGTTTTGCATATTTTGAATATCATTACACTTTATTTTAAATTTATTAGATTATTATTATTGGTGGAACAAAAATTATGTAAAAATCTTTACTATAAAAACATAATTAGTGATTTTGCTGAAATGTAGGCAAGAAAATTTTATGAATAAAAACATAATAATTTATGAACCTTAGAGGTCTCTTTTATTAGTCATACAAACACCACTCATGGATAGAACACTCAGACATGCAGAATAGTAAGTAAATTCAGTCCTTTAAAATATTTTGGCAACTTTAAGTCATGTAAAAACCAAACCTTTACACAATCTTTTCAGTTTTGTTGTTATGCATGTATTTGTCAAGGTGGGAGGGTAAAACATACTTTATTTAACAGTTAGGTTGAGCTTTAACTTTTAAATACTTCGATAAAGATACATGGGCCCCCATCTGTCATGAGAGAGAGAAGAGCAGCCCCCAACGGCTGAGAGCTGAGCCGGCTTCGGGTGGCTGGGAGCTGACCTGGTTCTCACAGGGAGGCAGCCGTGTTCTCGGTGGAACAGAGACAATTTCACAGAACACCAACGTCAGACCAGGGCGCTCTGTGACCGTGATGGAGCAAGACAGAAACAGGACCACTCTGGAGTCATGTTCTGACCACAAGAACATTTTCCAAACTGAAAAATGACCAAACCTCCCCGTCTCCTAGTTGTTAGGAGAGACTCCTACTTCTTTAGTCGTCCAATTTAGTTTCCACTCTCTTCTCATTTTCTAGATGAGAATTATTAAGATTCGCAAACACAAAATTTGCCCGTTTCCTGACAGCATCTGCTTCTGAGCAAAGTCCCCCTTCCTTCAACTGTCCCCAAATCACTTAGTACAGGCTCAAATCCTCTAAGTCCCTTCTGCACCCTCTTACTTAGGGGGCCGTGCTCTGCGCATTCTCCCTGGTTGCCCTGAGCCGACGACCCCGGCACACGGCCGACGCCTTCCTGGAGGGGTTAAGCCGGAGGTCTTTGCCCACACTGTCGCTCTGCGTCCTGCAGACATTACGCCAGGGCCCGCCTGGGCTGTGGATTCTGGTTCCGGCTCAGCTTCTGCAGCTGGTGTTGCTGCTTCCTCACTCGTTACCAAGGACCAAACCATCGCTAAGGTCGTGATTAATCCCACCCTAGGCAGCGCAAGGGGAAAGGAGATTACTCCTTGTGAAAATAACTTCAACCCTGTTCCTTGTGAAATGATAGAGCTGGTGTTATTTAATGATTCATGAAAGAATTCGATAAATATTTGCTGAGCACCGGTTACGTGCTAGTCACTAATATAGTGGCTGAAGGCAGAGCAGTGAATAAATGGATGAAGACCCCTGTGTTCATGGCCCTGACATGCTGTGGGGCGTAAAGACTCCTGCTTGTGACTGGTTTACATTTACAGAGTCTCTATATTAGACGCAAATGGCTCTTTCTCAGTCACTCACGATGAGTGACACTAACCCAATGAAAGGCTTTTTTTTTTTTTTAAAGATTTTATTTTTTTCCTTTTTCTCCCCAAAGGCCCCCAGTACATAGTTGTATATTCGTCATTGTGGGTCCTTCTAGTTGTGGTATGTGGGACGCTACCTCAGCGTGGTTGTGGTTTGATGAGCAGTGCCATGTCCGCGCCCAGGATTCAAACCAACGAAACACTGGGCCGCCTGCAGCGGAGCGCGCGAACTTAACCACTCAGCCATGGGGCCAGCCCCGCAATGAGGGGCTTTTTCATGACCACTCTTACTCCTCTCTACCCCTCCGCCCTCCCCTCTGTGCCCCACCTCTGTGTGAAGATGGGGGAGGAGGGTTTAAGTTTAAAAGCACACAAAGTTGAGAGCTGAATTCTCTGAATGCTGTTCCGTTTGGTAGTTTAGAGTTATTTGTTATCAGCAACATGTATTTGTACACAAATAATTTATTAAACTAAAAAAATTGTTTTCAAATTAAATATGCCAACTTTCATCCCTGGTGTCTTGCAGGCACTATTTAAGGAAATCAGAGCTTTTCTTCATAGTTAGAAAAGATAACCTCAATTCTAGCACTGATGAGGTTATCATAAAATCCAAAATAATGAATCCAAATTTAATTCAATGCCACAAATTTGTATAGAATGCCTTCTATGGAAAAGGATAGTATCTTTCTTTTATGAAGGTTAAAATGCTTTGCAAACATTGGTGGACATTTTCAAGATAACACATAGATCTGATCTCAATAAATTTGTAGCATACAGTATGTGTATATGCATGTATATATAAAGCAACATTTTTAGTAATGACTCATATAATAGTGTCTGCAATGTGGTTCCCATTATAACTCCAGTCCTCATCTGCTAGTAACTTTCTCCAAATTTAATATTTTGGGTTGAAATTTTCCATGCCTGGTTTAAGCTCAAAGGCATTTAAAAAATTATTTTTTTAAAGTTGCAGGACAATTCCTTTGGCTATCATATGTACGTCTTCTAATTTCAAAATATCAATGTAGGCAAGAGGAAAAAAGGGAAAGATTTGAGTATGTGGGCATGGTGTTTGTGTTTGCCTAGAACTGTAAGAAGGCCTTGCTAGCCTAGCAGGGAGAGCATGGCACTCAGCTCCCCTCCTCAGGTAACTGCAGCGGCCCACTCTTACCTGGGATGCCTGTGTCATCGCAGGAACTGTTCCTCTGCCTGGAAACTGTGGATAAGAGGATCCTGGGAGATTAGATTCCACAGCATTTACATACGTACGTTCAGCTGATTATTGTGAGGAGCTGCACACAATGCCTCGTCTCTGAGGCTCTTGGGATGGGAGCACAGCCCTCCATTATGTTCTCCCTTCCATCCCCTGTCCCATGTAGCAAATATGTTATTTAGGAAGTCAAAAGGGGCTTCTCATCAGAAAATAGGGCTGCTTATAGCCTTTTTAGGTGTTTACATTGAAAACGATGTCTCTTTGGTTTTCATTCTGGGAGTCACATTGCAAACTTGGAACCGTTCTGCAGACATTATCTTTGTCATAGGATATCCGTAAATGCAGCTGTAAGGACGCCCTCCCCCTCCCCCGACGGTAAGGAATAGGCAGGCGTCCCTTTGGTGGTTGAGGCTTGTTGGTGTATGAGAATAAACAGCATTCTTGAGGACAAAATGTGAGCGGGGGGCACAGGCAGGAATTCCTTTTGGGCCCACACAAGATAAAATGAAATACCCCATATCTTACATTCTCATGTGTCTTCAATCTTTACCTCATACTTGATTTAAACTTTTTTCTCATCTTAAATGTCAGTAGAAAGTCATCACTTTTGAAATTGTGTAGCTTGATCTTTACCTAAAAAAACATCAGGTTGCCCAAAAGGCATTTAAGAAGATGACCTCTTCAGCATCCTCTTTCTAAAGACACAGCCGTGTGCGTGCATACGCACAACTGGTTTGCGCGCCTCACTGTCCCTTCTCTCTGTAGCTCTCCCCTGTAGATGTATACACATACATCCGTGTAGATTCAGAATTTTCCACAAGGAACAAAGGGAATCTCATAATGAAAAGCAACATTTTTTATGGCTCTGTGCCAAGGTACCAGATCCTTGTTCTTTTCCAGTTGATTTATCTTAATGACTCTCTGTCAGGCAAAGCCTTTATGAATTCTGCATAATGTCCCGTTCAATCATAGCAGCCTGCCTGCCTCAGCTTTGCAAGGCTGAGCTCGAGAGGATTTTTTTCTTCTAGGAATCTCTCCTATATTCAGCGACAAAATGAGACCAGTTACTGCTGGAGGAATGCGATGAAAAAAAGTGTTCTTTTTTTAAGACTCATGCTTAGAAAAATTAAACCTGGGCAAGTTTTACCAACCTTGTTTTATATTTGAACCTGCCTTTTCACTTCTTTCCTCAGTTCTGTTTAGACACAGGTCTTGGAACCGTGCTTTGGATTTGCTTTCTGTGAGCAGACAGAACGCATAGTCACCATGTTCCTGCTCAGCCTCCTCTTGCTACAAAGCAGGCTGAACAGAGCAGGAACAGCAGGAGAGGTGCTGTCGGATGGAGCTTCCTGCGACAATGTTCCGTAATCTGCTCCACGCGACGTGGTGACCTCTGGCCACTTATGCCTGTTGTGAATGGGAAACGGGGCTAGTGTGTCTGAGAAACTGAATTTTAAATATTATTTAAGTTTAATTAATTCAAACATATATAACTACCTATGGTTAGGGGCAACTCTCATGACACGGGTCTATAGAATTTAACTCTTGAAAATGGGCCTGAGATTTTGGCAAAATGTATTCCCTTAACCAACCACCCCAAACAGTGCCTTCCTACAATTTATTATTATTTCTCATGACTCAGCGGGTTGACTGCCCACCGGGACAGTTCTCACTGCGCGTTTCTCACGTGGTTACAGGCAGATGTCAGATGGGGCTGGAGTTACCTGAAGGCTCAATTGGACTAATGTCCATGATGGCTTCCCACTCGTTGCCTGGGTGCCTGACTGGTTTGTCTGGAACAGCTGGGGACTGGCCAGGCATGTCTCTCTCCATAGAGCCTCTCCAAGTGACAAGCGTGGGTTTTCAGAGTATGGTAGTCTCAGCAAGCTGAACTTCTTACATGGTGTCTGGCTTCCCGCAGAGGGGGTGCTGTAGGAGCCGCCGTGTTCTTGTGGCATGGAAACTGGCCCAGCACTACTTCTTCTATTATCTATTGGTCAGAGCAATCAGAGAGCCTGCCCAGATTTAGGAGGAGGTGTCCGAGACCCTCTCTCTGGATGGGAAGGAGATCAAAAAATTTGTGGCCATTTTTAGTTCTCCACAGCTATTGGGGTTGTTGTTTTATTAAACCTTTTTTCTGCCACATTCAGCATCAAGTTGATCTTTTCTTAAAAAAATTAATAATCTGATATTAACAAAAACTCATCAGCTTCTCTAAGGGCAGGAGTTTCGGGAATCTTCGGATCTCATGCTGCTCGACAGGTAAGTTTGCTCATTTGATTTGTGTTTCCTTGTACATTCAAAACATTTCTTTGGTTTAACATCAACTGTCTTCAACTCTAAAACATTTGCGTAGCTATCCTGTTGTCAGCCAGTTTCCACCTGTCTCGTCCAAGAGAATGATGTTCAGGTGAACATAGCTTCTCTTCTTGAAGGCTGACTGCGTTGCAGGACTGTTGTTAATAATTTTGTCTTGCCAGTCAACATTTGTTAGTCAATACTGTTCACATGACCTCATGTGATGGCCTGGGTCTGGGCCTCTGAGTCATATGAGAGTCAGCAATTCCATCAAATGTAAGGCCTCAGTCCAGTTTTGGGATTGCTCCCATATCCAGCTGCCCACTGTCCCACGGCCTTCCAGAGGACCTTCTGGTATTGCTTTTATTTGGTTTTCTGCTCTTTGCTTCTTAGATCTTCATGGCAGAGGGTGTTTGTTAGGTGATGGAATTCAGCACAGCTTTCAGATCTGTCTCACAGAAGGGCATCTGCTTTCCGGCCTTCATTGGTACACACCACACTGAATAAAGGGATGCCCTTCTCACTGCTGTTTGGGGCCAGATTAAGGGGGTGACTGGTGATTCTTTGTTCCATCCACTCCTTTCCTCCCCTCTGCTGTCACCTGTATTCTGATCTCATAGTAAGTCGCATAACCATATTCCTTTAGGCCTGGCATTGGTCTGCTTCAGTGCCATCTGCTCTGGCAGCTGTAGCTGAGGCTCTGGCTCTATTATTAACAGCCATGGCTTCTGGTATCCGGCAGACCCTTCTTAGCACAGAGAGAATGGGGTGAATAATGAGTGTGGTTTTAGGGCTGGAGATGTTTCGCAGAACGGGGAAACCAGTGCCTGGAAACTGAAGTGCACTTTGTCACCCCCGTACCTCAGGGGATTGTAGCTTCTCTCCATCCTCACAACCACCATCTTGTCCAGACCATTGGCAATGAAGGGGGCATTCCTCCCCTTCGTCTTCCAAGGAGTGATCCTTGGAACATATGCATCTGGTCCAGTCACTCTCCTGCTCCCACTACTTCTCATTGCCTTTAGCATAAAGTCAAATATCCTTTCTGTGATCAGAGCAGTGTCTGCTTGTCCGGACTCATCACTCACACGATCACTCAACTGTAGCCATATTCAGCATTTGCAAGTGACTTGAACTCATATTCTCTTTGCTACTCAGGACTTTTGCCCACGTACATGTGCCTTTTTCCAGGGAAGCTGTTTTCCCCACCGTTCTAGCTAACTCGAACACTTTTGTTCCCCGCGAGTCTGAGTTTAAACCTCACTTGCTCTGGGATGTCACCTTCTCTGGCTCCGCAGACCAGGCTAGGCCCACCCATTATACACTCCCTTTTCTCTTCTCATCACGCTCCGTGCACTCGCACCATTGACTCTGCCTTTGTTTCCCCTGGAGTGTAAGTTTTGTTCAGGTAGGGACCACATCTGACTTATTCACCATCGTGCCCTCAGCACACAATACAGTGCCTGGACCAAAACAGGCACTTAATCATTACTGAAAAATTGAATAAATTACACATAATAGAAACATTTCTGATAAAACCTGATTGTTGTGCACAGCTCTCAAATAAGAAATTATAATGCAAATGACTGTCAACCTGGAACAACCTTGTGACAAAAGATTTCATTTTTATCAAGAGTTATCATACCCCCTGCCTTCAGGTTCAATGCCTGCAATAAGGAGTGATGTGTGGACACAGTCTGTAAATTCACAGTGGTGACACTGCCTGAGATATTTTTAGATAATCTTAGTACTTAGGTACAAAGACGGTCAAAAGTCAGAGGTGACAAGGAGAAAAGAACTCATCTTTTGCAGGAAGCCTTGATCCTTGTTTCACTTTGCTGGCCTTTCTGCATGCATGTTGCGCCTGGCCAACCCCGGCTTTACATGAAAGGGCTCCACCAACTTTCAAAAACCATATGTTAAAAACATCTACGCGGATTTCTTCCGATACCTTTAGGCACTGCTCAGCAGCTGGTATTAATGAATAAGAATGGCCAGTGAAATCATGGTATGTTGTTGCTAGGAAGGAGCGGTTTATAGCCAGGAGAGTTACAGATTACTAGGCAAGAACACACAGGAATAGGAGGGATGTGTGATTTCTGCATTTCATCTGGACGTGGCCACCTGTACGGCTTAAGGCTATACAATGCTGGGCTGATTAGCGAGTACGAATTCTGTTCCTACTCATGGTGGTCCTGGGTGATGGGACCGGTACCTTCAACTCTTGTCAAAAGTATTTCAGAGCCAGCATCCCTAATGGAAGCCACTCGGGGAGCCATGAAAAGAGACTCGGGTTAAACAACAACAATATTTTTAAATATGTTTCTTTGTATTTTCCATCTTTTCTTGCAGAAAAACATATTTACTTCCTCCCATTATATACATTAAAATTTTTATGACTTTGAGACACAATTTCTACTATAACATTTTAAGGGATTTAGTTCCTACCATAACCCAGAGGTAGGAATTTCCCTTCTGCATGTGATCCCTTCCAGCTTCACACAGACTTCGACGCAAAACTCAGGCCTCTCACCAGGTTCCACAAAAAATCCAAGCACGCTTTCCAGTAGTTTTCCTGTTGTTCTGTATGACCCCTTGCAAGAAGCTGATCAACAATCCTCCAGCGTTTCCTTCCGAACCCCGGCCTCCAGCTTTGTTGTGTGCCTCATCCTTTGCCCAGGCTGTGTGCAGTCCCTCTCACTGCTCTTTGCTCCTCTTCATTCTTCGTAGCAGGGTCTCTTTTTAGCAGGAAACCTAACTGACTTTGGCTCATAGGCTTCAAAAAGAGTTTTCGCAGCAAAGACTGTCGACCAACAATAGACATGATACAAGTTTCTCTCATCCTCACATGAGAAGGTGCTGGAGCTGGGGTCTCTTCTTTGTCTCCTGCTCCATCTGTTTTCTCCCTACTTCCTATTTGTTGCCAATTTGCTTTTATTTACTATTTGGCTTGAACGATTTGTTTTCAGTTTTTAGAAATAATAAAATAAATTCCCTCAAGGGAATTTGAGTGTGAAGCTTTTCCTTCTTAGTATAGTTCTTCTTTGTATAGTTGGCAAAAAATTATAGTGTGGAGCAATTATACTCCAAGTACCTCAGCTGGTCCTACACACGTATGGGTGAGGGAGTGTCCCGCAGCCCCCCAGGGCAGTTAGCTGTCAAGAATATCTCCTTCTTTGGAGCCTAGAGTGTTTTAGGATGCTGCAAAGGGTTATCTGAAATGGATAGGAAAGACAGGAATTGAACACGTTTTCAGACTTTGGACAGACATAAATTTCACTGGGCGTCTTTCAGGCTAAGCCCTGAGTGTTGCCACAGTTACCTTGGCTTTTGGATGGAGGCTATGAAGACTGCTATATACGTTTTAGTTTTTATTATTACCATTATTATAAAATACAATAAAGCAATTTTTAAATATAAACCAAGCCAGAATCCAAAAGGGTTTCCAGAAAGTTAGAGTGGTGTGTGGAAGCTGAAGTCAAATTGGAGGATGGGGTTGTGGAAAGTAGATACAGGTCTGAACGGCTGCAGCTTGGGATTTGGATGTCTGCAGAGGAAGAGAAGTCCAGGTTGCAGGCCTTGTGGGAACAAGAGTTGGAGTTGAGTATCCTGAACATGTAATGACAATAGCCAACATTTAATGAGTACCTACTATGTACCAGGAACTGTTTGGAGCACTATAGCATTGTAAAATTCTTAATATTTCCAGGTGCATACCTATGAAGTATGAAGCACATATATTATTATCCTGTAAGGCCAAGAGTCATGAAAGGATAATTTGGGCAAAAATTCTCCATGAGAGAGTTAAATATTAGACTAGATACATTTGAAGGGACAACTAATGAATTACAAAATTTATCTGGGAATATCATACAGTAGAGACAAACAGATAGAAAATAAAAATGAAAAAATTATGTAAATACAAATAAAAAGTAAGAGACATGGAAGGTGGAATGAGAGAGTCTAATACACATATAACGGGTTCCAAAAGGAGAGAAGAGAGAAATAAGGGGGAGGAAATATTTAAAGAGAGAATGGAGAATTTTGGTTGGCTCTAGGATAACGATGGTCACCAAATCCAGACCCCTCTACAAACCCTCCCCCAAAACTATAAAATAAAACAGGAACAAAAAAAACCCACACGTAACCTATGCCTACAGTGTTTCTAGAAGACAGAGAACATCACAAACTTCAAATTACCTATAAGTAGAGAAATAAACACCAATTCAAACAGAGCTACCCATGAAGTTCCCACTGCTATGCTAGTCTGTCGGTACCAAGGTGCGAGAGAGGAGCACGGCAGGCGTGGATGGAGCACAGATAAAAAATTCCGCTGATAAAAGCAAAGTCTAACATTGAGGGCTAACACGAACTAAGGTCTGGGACTAGCTCACGGCAGCAGCTACAAAGAAGGGACTTGAATGTGCGTGAAACGAGGTGGCAGCCTTGCAGGAGCGTTGCTTCTGGGGGAACAGAGGTGAATAGAGCAGGGAGGCTTTCCCTCAGGAAGTGGCAAAGAAGAAAAGGAAAGAAGCAAGAGGGAAGAGTTAAGAATCATACAGATAAAGGAAAAAGAAAACACCAACTTCTCCTTTTCACCCAAACGATAACGTCACCCATTAAATAAACTGCAGTTCACTCTACTGACAGAAGAGGGTGACCTTGAGCTAGAAATCTTGGTGCTGCACACAGGAACAATCAGACTAACTCCAGAGGAAGGTGCCGTCAGAAACACACGGAGGTGAAAATCAAATTATGTCAACTGATGAAAATCCCCCCAAAGAATCAATCAATAAGTAGGAGAAAAGTATAACATAGTTCTCTACGCTAAATTTAATATCAAGCAAGCAGATGGAGCTATTAAAAAAACCAAGTTAGAATAAAAAATTCAAGTAAGAAGAACAGAAATTGTGAAAAGTGTTAGAAATGTAAGGAGGGTTGATTGAAATTGGGAAAGAAATTAAAGGAAAAATAAACAGTTTCAGAAATTAAGACTAAGTTACAAGATTCCCAATGGAGAACAGGCTTAAATGACAACTTAATAAGAGGTACTTTTAAAAGACAGAAAAACAAACAAGAGAAAATAAAAAAAAGAAGAAAGCAAAACGGCGAGCAAAAAGTGATTAAATTAAAAAACACTAAAATATAAATCAAGTATAATTGGAGTCACTGAAAAAATAAAATAAAACATAGCAACAAAATAGAACTAATATTTAAAACTATAATCCAAGAAAACTTTATGGAAATGAGAGAAAAACCTAAATATAAATATTGAAAGGGCCCATGGTGAATCTCGGAAAACTGATTTAAAACAATGAAATTTGTGACTTATTCTAGTAAAATTACTAGACTCTAAAGACAAAAATCTTTAGGTCCAAATTATTTAAACACAAGAAAATTAAATTGGCGTCAGATTTATCAAAACAAATCAAAGTATAGTTGAGCATCATTTTCAAGAAACTCTAGAAAAGAAAATGAGAAACAAGCATTTTCTATCCAGCTAAATTATATCTTAAGTGCTGAGTTAGTTTCTTACGGATTCCTTAACAAATTTCTGCACACTTGGTGGCATAAAATAACAGAAATGTATTCTCTCACAGTTCTGGGGGCCAGAAGTCTGGAGCCAAGGGTTGGCAGACCATGCTCCCTCTGAAGCCTCTAGAGAAGACTCTTTCCTGCCTCTTCCCAGCTTCTGGGGGCTCTGGGCCACCCTTGGCATGCCTTAGCTTACAGCCGCACCATTTCAATCTCTGCCTCTGTCTTCACACGGCCCTCTTCTCTCTGTGTCTCTCTGTATGTCTGTGTCCAAACCTCTTTGTCCTTTCTCTTATAAAGACATTAGTTACTGGATTTTGATCTCATCCTAAATCCAGGATGATTTCATCTGGAGATCCTTGACTGATGACATCTGCAAAGACCCTATTTCAAAATTGGGTCATATTCATAGGTCATATTCATGAGTCAGCACTTGAACATACCTTTTTTGGGGGATATGATTCATCCCACTACAAATTCCAAGGTGAAAAAATAATAAGGCATTACAATACACCACTCACAACACAAGATAGGTAGAGCGAGTAGACAAAAAAAGATGAGAATATAGATGAGCTAAAGAACATAATCAATGAGGCAATTTCTTGGATATGTATCAAACATTACACACTCATAATAGAAAATAATTACATTTACCAACATTGATCCTGGTAAAAAAGAAGGTGTAAGCAGACCAAAATTCATGGGAGAAATAGAGAAATCATGGAACTAACATAAAGAAAACACTAGGGCCAGAAGTTTTCACAGGGGAAATGTACCAAAACCTGAAGGGTCTGATAAACCAATGCTACATAAATTGTTTTAGAGTACAGAAAATAAAGAAAATGAGGAAAACATCCAAACTCTTTAGATGAAATGACTATAATATTGATACCTAAGCATGATAAAGATGGTGATACTCCATCACTTGTGAATATTGGTGCAAGAATCCTGAATAATACATTAGTGGATAGACTCCATCACGTTAAGAAAACAATAAGCCATGGTCACGTGTGATTTTAATCAAGAATGCAAAGATGATTCGATGTTAAGAAAATCTATTAGTATGATTCACTATATCATAGGTCTCAGGAGAAAAAGAATCATACGACTATTTCCATAGCTGCTGAAAATAGCCTTTGACAGAATTCCATTATAGTAAAAACTCTTAAGAAAATAGAAGTAAATGGATACTTCCTTAATATAATTTAAAAAATCTACACTTAAATCCTAAAATCAGCATTCCCACAGAGGCCAGAAATATGGCAGGTAAGCCTGCTGTCTCGAGAGTTATTGAACATTGTGTTGGAAGTCTAAGCCAAAGTAATTAGACAAAGGAAAACAACCAGAGATGTAAGAATTGGAAAAGAAGAAACAACTATTTGCAGACAGTTTACTTAAAGAAAACCTAGACAATCGATGATAAAAGTAACTTAGACCTCACAAGAATTCAATGAAGTATCAGGATATAAAATTAGGCTGAAAGAAATGACTTATTTACATACATACATCAACTATTTAGGAGTTTTAGTGGAAGAGAAAACCCATTTACAATAGCAAAAAGAAGAAAGGATAAAATGCTTAGGAATAAATAAGAAATGTGAAAAACTTATGTGGAAATTCTAGCATACTCCGAAATAGTACAAATTAAACATCCTGTTCTCGCATAAGACATCTCAGTGTCATTCTCCTTTTGGTAATTTATACATTGGTGATCCCAACAAGCACACTATCAAGCTTTTTACCTGGAGGTAATCAAATCAATATTAAAATTTATATGGAAAAAGAAACATGTAAGGACAGCTAATAAACACTGAACAGGAAGCACATGGGTTGGTAGGGGCGGGGGGGCTACAATGGCTCCCTAGAAAAGTGTTGTCAATAATTAAGATAACCAATAATTAAAACACTCAGAACAAAGAAATAGAATAGAAAATTCAAAACCCACCCAAGCACATATAGAAGTTTATCATAGGATAAGGGTGGTATCTGAAGTTGCTGGTACAAGGATGGGTTTTTAAATAAATGGTATTGGGACAACTGGATAATCATTTGGAAAAAAAATTTTTGTTAGATCTGTTCCTCACACCATACACAAGAGTAAGCATCAAATGGATTAGAAACTAGAAGAAAACAGTTCATTCATAAATAAACATTCATAAAAAATGAAACTAGAAGAAAACAGTGGTAAATTCCTCTCCATCTAACCCATGTATAGGGGAAGACCTTCTAAATATGATTTAAAATTCTGATGCAATAAAAGAAAAGGTGGATACATTTTATAAAATTAAAATTTTTTTCATGAAAAAAAGTATTGTTAACAAAATCAAAAGACAAGTGACAAGTTGTGAAAAAAATCAACAATATGTATAACAGATAAAGTACTGACATTTCTAATACATAAAAAAACTAACATTTGAGGAATAAAGATCAAATATTCAATTGAAAAATGAGCAAGAGACATGAACTGAAGATTCACAAAAATGGTACAAAATGGCTCTCAAATATATGAAAGTATGTTCAGTTTTACTCATAATAAGGAAAATACAAATCAAAACTATACTGAGATGACTTTTCTCGCCTACCAGGTTGGCAAAAATTTAAAAGCTTACCAGCATACTCTGTTGGCAAGACTGTGAGGAAACAGCTACTCTCATTCTTTGCAGATGGAAATACAAAAATGGTACATCCTCTATGGAGGGGGCTTTGGCAACATCTAACAAAACTACTTATGTGTCTCCTCTTTGACCTGGCAACCCCACTTCCATGAGTTTACCCTAAAGATGCACCTCCTGATATATGAAAATATATATGCACAAAATTATTCATTGAAGCACTATTTATAAATGCAAGATATTATAACCAACCTAAATGCCCATACATTAGAGACTGGTTGACTAAATTATGGTACATTTGCACAATGGAGTACTATGTAGCTGTAAAAAAGATAAAGAGCAAACCTATGAACTCATGTAGAGTAGTTTTTAGGGCATATTGTTAAATGGAAAAAATCAATGCACAAAAATGTATATATAGTATGCTATCTTTTGTGTAAGAAAAATGGGAAATAAGAAAACATGTATCTGCTTGCACATGCAAAAAGAAATATAGGAGAGATAAGGCAGAAATGATTACAATTGCTTAAATATAGAGTGTATGGGGTGTCCCAAATAATAGATCAGTAGGCAAAATTTAATAACTATATAGAAAAATTTAATGATATGATTAATAAGTTTGATTTAGATACCACTGAGCTCAAAAATTAGAGAACACATTTTTTCCCCAAGAACAACATGGAACATATATAAAAATTGCCCAACTAACTGATTTCATAGAGACTCTATTTCCTATCTGAAATACCCTTAGATTATAAATCAATAATAAAAAAATTTCAAAAAATTCTTATGCATTTGAAACCTAGAAAACATGATTCTAAGTAAACTAAGGGTTAAAGAGGAACTATAAGTGGGAATTTTGAAATAATTATAATAAATGACCATACAATTAGTACATGTGAAAAATTAGAGAGATGCAGCTACAGCAGCTCTCAGAGGGAGATTTATAGCCTGAGGCATTTCTTTAAAAAATTAACATAAAAATATTAAACATTCAACTCATAAAGCTAGGAAAAGAATACAGAGGAAACACAAAAATTATAGAAGGAAGGAAATAATAAAGAGGACATAAAAAGCAAGCGAGCAAACGAAAAAACTGACAAAGATGATCATCAAAACTGAAATCTGGTTCTTTGGAAACTTTAATAACATAGTATCTTTAATTACATAGACAAGTTTCTGGGAAGATGGACCATGAAAAATAAGCAGAAGGAATAAATCAGTGCTGTAAGAACGCCACCCACAAAAGGGCTCTGGCTGCCGTGGAAGCAATGATGACGTGACCAAGCAGAGGTCACTTCTAGTATTCACTCACGTGCAGCCCAGATGGTGACTCTGTTTCATAATGGGCCCTGCATTTCTGTCTCTGTGTCTTTTGGGTCCAGCCTCTCAGCCTGGCCAGTCTGCTTACTATCTACATTTCGTCCTCATCCTTCCCCACAGACCTGGAACCCACATGTTCAAACCCCTAACCTTGAACCTTTTTTCTTTTCTCTTGGTTCTCCTGAATTCATTGTTTTTGAACACAAAGCCAAGTAGATTCTCCCTTGAATCTCTTCTACAGTGTAATCTGCAGAATTTCTTCTCCCCTGCAATAAGCACAGGAAAGCATTGTTCTAGAATGTACCTTGGGAGGGGAAAAAGTAAATCTCCAAGAGAACAAATATTACTTAAGATGTAAAAATATTCTTTACCACATATGTTTTGTACAGGTAGATAATTAACTTATGATAACACAATGGCCATCTTAGGTGCTGAACCTCAGCCATGGTCAGAAGGCAACATATTGTCTGCCCTGAAACTTCCATTTCAGAATAGAATTTCTGTTTTATAATTGTACATTCAGGTGGTTAGCTTAAAGTGGAACACTTATACGAGAATATATTAGACCTCTGGCGTAGATGATAAAGCAGACAGCTAAAGGTGATGCTCATATTCTTAACGTGCAGTTATTTACACACAAGTACGTTAGCCTTCCACTGAGAATAAAGTCAGCTTGTTTTCCTCTATCCTGTGACCTTTCTTCTTGAACATTTGAATCTGGTCAACTCTCAATGTGTCTCCTTAGACACTATTGCCTGTAATTCTTTAAAACCATGTGTGACTTAATCCATATGCTTTTCATTCATTTACAATCAAATCATCAAAATATAGCCTTTAAAGAGCTATTTGATTTCAAAGAACATTTTTTAATAAGCATTTAAAGCCCTTTGAGAATAAAAATGGGATGCCACATTTTTCCAAGAGTAAACACAGCACAACGAAAAACACACTCCTGCCCAGAGAAATCCAAGCTTCTGACTTTTAATTATTTTCCATTCTTGACTAAATGAGCCATCCCCTATCTCCCTTTAACTCCTGGTGAAGCGTGAAGTGTTTTGAGATGAGGAAGTAGTATTTTTCAAATTACTATTTAAAAATCTATTTAGCTACTATTTGAGCAGCTTCTGCTAAGACTTCTGCTTCTATTTACCTCAGTTGTTCTTCAGCAGAGGCTCTTAAAGTGTGGTCCCAAGACCGGCAACACCAGCAACATCCAGAAACTTTCTGGAACGCAGATTCTCTAGTCCCATGGCAGACAGACCGAATCAGCCCTGGGGACAGAGCCCATAGGCTGAGTTGAGCGAGCTCTCCAGGTGATTCTGAGGGACACTCAAGTTTGAGAACTGCTCTTCCAGGCCCCTGGTTCATCCCAAAGACAGGCTTCCGGGGAAGGTGATGAGCTCGGTCATTCACATCTTAGTTTGAATGATTATATATATATTATATATATATATATAATATATATATATAAGCTGATCTGCAGCTATATTAAGGATTAAAGAAATTTTAGGTATATGAAGAGGAAGATTTTTTTGTTTGTTTGCTTACTTTTTTTTTTTTTAAAGGAATAGTTAATCTTTCCACTGCCTCTGAAACTCAGCCCTTTGGGATGGTAAGTGTTCCTTTAAAGTCAGAAACATCCTTGAAGATTTTTGGTCAAGAAATCAGGAGCTACAAGCTTTTGCATCCAATTAGGACCCACAGCTCATGGTCTGTGTATGCAAATTTGCGGCGTATTTTGAGCATTTAAAAAAATACTATATTCTGCTTAACACCTTTTTTTCATGATGGAATATTAAGAAGATGAGCAATTATGAAAAATGAAGCATAATGTTAGAAGGTTTTACTGGATGGTTTTTCCGTATATTAGACCTAACTGTAGTTAGAGGTGGCTTCGGAACCAGAAACACCCGGATCTAAATCTCGCCTTTGCAGCTTCCTAACTGCGAACTTGGGCAAGTTGCTTAACCTCTGAAACCCAGTTTCTGTGTTTCTCATCTATGAAAGGGAGGGAAAAATACTTACCTTCTGGTGGTGCTGTGAGATTTAAATGGGATAAAATTTGGGAAGCATCTACTTAGTGCTTAGTATATGATAGTGGTTATCATTTGATGGAATAGGATAGCTGGTGACTTGAGAAAAGTATGTGTGTGGAGGGGTGTGCATGCCCGACCATTCAGAACTTCAGAAAGGGAAACAGGGTCTTCTTTAGAAAGGGGCTGGCCTGGGAGCCATTGGGCTGGGCCTCACCACTGCCTTTAGGAGGTGGTACGTGCTTCTATGTTGTCTTCACTGAGTGATGCCTGGTGCAGCTCCTGAAATAAATTTTTCTTCCTCGCACTCCATCTCCCTACCCTTTGAGAAAGGACATCATTGAGACTGGTAGCCAGCTGATTGACTTAGTGAGTGTTTACTGAGTGAGCTGCCTGGAAACCTGCTTCCTTACAAGATTACAAAAAATCCCTTCCCTCAGCTTCCCTAGGTGCCCGTGTAAGGCTTCTGGGCCCTTTGGGCCCCAGCGGGATGGAAGTAACTTTTAAACTCCTCTGTGGTTGTTATTATGCAATCAATAATAATAATGATTGACTTAATGTCAACCATTTGGTTGAATTAGTGGTTAAATTTAGTCACCGTGTATATACGCAGAAAGTTCAGTGAGTGGAAATAAAAAATAAAAGTGATGCACCTGTTTTGAGTTTGTGTTGGGAGAAGAAAATAGCTCTGACTGGGTGTCTTCCAGATTGAGCTTTTTGTTGCCTCCTAGCTCACTTTTTGGATGGTTAGATCCTGGGGCTCCTTGAGAAGAGAGCCCTAAATCGGGCGGGTCTGTCCACTCTTCCTGAAGACCTATTCATGGGAACTGCTCTGTCATTAGTCGTCTCAGCTTCCAAGCCTGCCTTCAGCATCCTGGGAGTCCCACACTGCAAGGGAGTTAATCAAAGGAAAATTCTCCAGACATGAAAGGCAAGACTAATGCAACAGAATTATGATTCTGGGGTATTTTGGCAAGGAACCTGCTGACTGAGCACCCTGGTTTCAGGCTCCACATTTTAGCTCATTTTGTCTTTCAACTTGTTTCAAGGGGTAGTGCCAAAAACTTTTTATAAGTAGTTTTTTAAAACAAAGTCCTATTGTTCATAATGACCTTCCAAAAACATGGAGATTCTCTTTGTACTAGTTTTGTCGTTTTCAATTTGGCAGAGAGGGTTTTGTGTGCTTCTAATGAAAATTTTAATTATAGCTTTTTAAAAGACTATATTGACAATCTCAGCAGTGTTCAGTTCCGTGTCTGTTAGGTGCTGAGGGCATGCCAATCCACTTTGCTTGTACTTAAGTGACAATTTTGTTTAATAGAGGCACGTAGCGGAGAGGCTTGAGGTGCTGATCAGAAAGCATGGTCTATCAAAATATTGCTCCCAAATGAGGGCTCTCTGGAAGTATGTGTAAGCTTGAGGCCAACCCCCAAATGTGAACCTTTGAGTGATTTTGAGAAGGAACATCTCAAAAAAATTTAAATAATGCATAGCGGTATGCAGAGAAAAAGCAGATTGTGAAGGTCGTTGAGGTCATATGATTAAAGTCTAGTCTTTGCATCATGCAGATGGTCGGAAATCCACTGACACTGAGAGCTTCATTGAGCTCCCTGTCCTCTGGGCCTACTCTAATACGTGCTTTGGAATTTTTCGTATACCTCTGATGTCAAGTTCAAAAGGGAAGTTCCATATAGTGTTGATGAGAAGTGAATGCCATTGTGTTGGAGAGATTGTATCGAGGCTGGTGGTAGAACTGGGATGGATTAAAACAGAAGTACAATTTAAGAATTATATGTCACGCTTGGATGTGGTAGAAGGTCTTATGAAAGACATTGAGAGCTGAGTTCTTAATTTTAGTTACATGTTGAATTAATAATAATAAAGTATACTGGGCTGGGGATTTTGAGTGGAGGTATCCTTAGCAAGAAGACAAATCTGGCCAATGGGACGTAGAGGGCGGTTCTGCCCTGATTCAGGATACCAGTATCCTCCGAGCAATGTGGTGAGTTGATCCTTCAGATCTGCCAAGTTGAGCCCAGGTTTCTGCAAAGACTTAACTGTGCCTGCACCACTCTGGGTGGGCTGTATGAGGGCATTTTCTTCCTGTAAATCATTTTATGAAGAGATAATTCTTATGGAAATCAATGCATTAACATTCACACACTCTTCTTGTGTTCCAGGCACTCTGTTAAGCACTTGCCAAATATTATTACTATAAATTAAAGACTACTGTTATCTCCTTTTACAAATGAGGAAGAAAATACTGGAAAAGCTAAGTAACTTGTCCTTGGCCATGCTACCAGTAGATATTAGAGCCCAAGCCTGGATTTGAACCGGTTTCCTGGACTCCGATGTGGGTTCTCCTGACCATCACAGCATACTTCATGAGGTTGTTGTTCACAAGTTTACGTCTTTACAGATGTGCAGTGGGTGTAAGCCCAGCGTAGATGCACCGTAAACACGCAGTAAATATCAGCCATGATTACTGCTGCATGTTAAGTGCTATATATATTTTAATTTGACAGCCTTTACCCTAAAATTAGAGTTATCAGATAAGGAAGCTGGGAATCAGATAGGATAAATTCATCGTAGCTGGTAAGAGGCAGACCTGTGAGGTAAACCAGGATTTTCTGACTCCAGAGACCGTGTACTTTCTCCTTTACTAGTACTTTGCAAGATGTCCCCCCATCCTATGGGGGTGCGTTCCATGATCCCCAGTGATGCCTGAAACCACAGATTGTACTGAACTCTAGATACACTATGTTTTTTCCTACACATACACACCTATGATAAAGTTTAATTTCTAAATTAGGCACAGTAAGAGATTGAGAACAATAAGTAATAATAAAATAGAACAATTGATCACAATATACTATAATAAAATTTACTGTAGACCTTAGCCTATGATTTTTTTCTTCCCTCATTAAGTTGAGAACTTTCACGTTTTCACTTAAAGGAAGCATTTTGTGGCTTCTCTTTGTCATGTCCGAAGTGCCAGCATTGCCACTCTTACACTTTGGGGCCATTTTTAAGTACAATAAGGGTTCCTTGAACACAAGCACTGTGATACTTCGACAGTCGATCTGATAACCTAGACGGCTACTAAGTGACTAATGGGCAGCATGGACCCTCTGGACAAAGGGATGAGTCACGTCCTGGGCAGGACACAGTGGGACATTGTGAGATTTCAACTGGCTACTCAGAGCCGAATGCAATTTAAAACTTATGAATTGTTTATTTCTAGAATTTTCCATTTAATATTTTTGGACTGTGGTTGACTGCGGAAACCTCAGAAAGTGAAACTGGGAATAAGGGGACTACCGTGAGGATTTCTGGAGGGCCCAGAGTTAGTGCAAAGGCTCTATAAATCCACGGTCACGCTAAGCTAGTCTGTGGATTGAGTGTATGACATATTTCACACTCATGTACTATTTTCAGTTTCATCTGTGACTAACACACATAAACCTACTCTTGTTGTTGAGAAAGCATAGGTTCGTTAAAGGACTTTATAATCCATAGTGTCTTCTGGCCATTATGTGTTTTCTCAATGTTCAGATACCTGAAGTACAATTACTCTTAAGTGGAAATTCATGAATATTTTTGAAGTTAAAAGGGCTTTTACATTTGAAAAGTTTTGGATGTAATAGATCACATGAGTTCATAAGCCTCCATGATTAGTAGGACTATGCCTATCATCCATGATTTTACTGGCGCATATTTCCTGTACCAGGCACAGAAGCATACTGGAGTGAAGAAACTCTCGTGCTGTGGACAGACACCATGGGGGAGGAAAAGGGAGCTCCACTCGGTATCTTGTTTAGGGATGCGCACCATAAATATCTTATGACAGTTTTAATGGAGGGAAGAACACCCAGAGGAAATCAAAAGCAACAGCTTTGACTATGGAAACGGGAATACCTGAATTGCTATCTTTCGCAGGGTTTGAGAAGTGTGATTTCCATTAAGACTATGGGAATCACATGGCCCTCACCCTCAGCAAGCAGGTGAGAATTTCTCCCTCAAGGGTCAGATGAGTTATAAGCATTTGAAAAGAGGAAATTTAGGGTTAATTTTCCAACTCACCATGACACTGGGGACTACTGAAGAGGAGAAAATCCTATTACTGTATGGGACAGTGGACGAGAGGTAAAGATAAGCAAAACTTTTTTTTTAATTGAGTTAATGATAGGTTACAATCATGTGAAATTTCAGTTATACATTAATGTTTGTCAGTCGTGTTGTAGGTGCACCGCTTCACCCTTTGTGCCCACCCCCCACCCCACCTTTCCCCTGGTATCCACTAAACTGTTCTTAGTCCATAATTTTAAATTCTTCATATGAGTGGAGTCATACACAGATTATCCTTCTCTCGCTGGCTTATTTCACTTAACATAATTCCCTCAAGGTCCATCCATGTTATTGCAAATGGAATGATTTTGTTCTGTTTTACAGCTGAGTAGTATTCCATTGTATATATGTACCACATCTTCTTTATCCATTCGTCTGTTGCTGGGCACTTAGGTTGCTTCCATGTCTTGGCTATTGTAAATAATGCTGCAATGAACATTGGGGTGCATAGGACTTTTGGGATTGCTGATTTCAAGCTCTTTGGATAAATACCCAGTAGTGGGATGGCTGGATCGTATGGTAGTTCTATTTTTAGTTTTTTGAGGAATCTCCATAAGGTAAGCAAGTTTTGACTTGTGTCTTCAATGATGTGGTGTTTCGTGACTCAGCAATTTGAGATATCTATCGACTCTCTCCTCAATGCCGCTCATGCAATTTTAAGCCTCCCTTCTAACTTGAATTATGCACCATGTTTGTAATTTAACTTTCTGTCTGGTTTTAGTGATTACTTAAATCAAATTGGCTGACTCATAGAATTACAGTGAAAAGGACCTGAGTGGGTAGTGAGAGAATGACTGTAGCCTCGAACTCTTCATTTAGGCAAGGATTTCACGTTGTCCTTTAGGTTAAGAGCCTTTCTTCCCATGAAACCTAATGTAGAGTCCAGTGTATACACAGATGACAGTGGGACCGCTCTGATTAAAGCAGAGTGAACCCCCAGCCACTACCCCACATCATCTTGCCAGCCCTGCCCCCACTGTGCCTTTGAGACACCTGTGAACAACCCCAAGTCTGGAAACCAGTTTGAAAACCACTGCTCTAGAACCTCTCAGCTCTTTTACGAGGATACGTTCCTTAGACAATAGTCTTCCAAACAGATTTTCACTCTAGTAGAAAGTTTAATATGCATGTTCCTTTTCTGCTTTCTTTTTGAAGGAAGGATTAGTTAGCACTCAAGAGATAGTAGCTTTCTCATAGTCTATCAGCTCCAAATGATTGTGGGAAACGCATTCTTAAGGGTGTGATGGCTCACCATATGTCATGTGCTTCTATGCAATGGAAGGGTGTTGAAGGAGGATTAGAAAAATTACAGTAATAGAAATCACAACAGACCTAATTGAATTGAGAATAAAAACCCGTGCTACCATTTCTTGAGCACACTGTATACTTGCCAGGCACTCTCCCTGCATTTTTTGCTCTTTTATTTCTTATAGCATCCCTACGAGCTGGACATTGTTACCTCCACCTCACACACGAGGGAACAGAAGCTCAGCAGCCCCAGGTCATGTGCTAGTAATGTGCAGAGCTGGGCTGCGACCCTCATCTTCTCTGGTTTCTAACTTGCACTCTTTCTGCAAATCCACGTGTCCTCATATGTGCGCTGATTGACATATTCTGCCAGCGTCCTTCAGACCTGTTTGTATGTGTTTGGAGCACATATCTCCTCCAAAAGTAGTGCTCTGAGTAAAAAATTCCATTAACACTGATTACGCTCTCAGAGAATCTCAAATTGTAAAATTGAACAATCATACTCAATTTGTGACTGAACTGACAATTTTTTTTTGTTCGTTTTTTTTTTTTTTTAGGAAGATTAGCCCTCAGCTTACTACTGCCCATTCCCCCCTTTTTG